>NC_066882.1:0-300000 GCF_022985175.1 Labeo rohita | reverse complement strand
AGTGTGAGAGAGAGAGAGAGAGAGAGAGAGAGTATGCTCTAGTATATATATGGTTTATGAGGATACAAATGTGTATATTGAAATGGATACTGCAGCGTAAACATGGTTTATGAGGACACTTCTTGTGTCTCTGTAAACAAATGCCTTAAAAAAAACATAGTAAACGGTTCTCTCTTTTTTTTTTGGAAATGTAAAAATTGCCTGTAGTTTTGTGTGAGGGGTAAGTTTAGGTGTAGAGTTAGGGTAAAAGGATTGAAAATACAGTTTGTACAGTAGAAAAACCCTTACGCCTATAGAATGAACCCATAACGATACCTGTGTGTGTGTGTGTGTGTGTGTGTGTGTGTGTGTGTGTGTGAGATTGAGAGAGACCTGCTTTACACACATCAAACACTGAACCAGGAAACAGGAAATGCGTGATTTCCGGGAAACTGAAGTGTAGTTGAGCTGTTCTGTATTTGTGTTTCTGTATTCATGCAGTAAAATGGAAGAAGACAGAATTTCAGTAAATAAGGAGGAGTTTACATGTGCAGTATGTCAGGATCTGTTGAAGGATCCAGTGACCACTTCCTGTGGACACAGTTACTGTAAGAGCTGTATTACAGACTGCTGGGATCAGGAGGATCAGATGAGAGTCTACAGCTGCCCTCAGTGCAGACAGACCTTCAGTTCAAGACCTGCTTTAGCTCGAAACACCATGCTGACTGAAGTGGTGGAGAAACTGAAGAAGAGGAAACGTCCTGCTGACTGTTACGCTGGAGCTGGAGATGTGCAGTGTGACGTCTGTACTGGAAGAAAATACAAAGCCGTCAAGTCCTGTCTGGTGTGTCTGAACTCTTACTGTCAGAATCACCTTGAACAACATGAGAGTTTGTTTAAAGGAAAGAGACACAATTTGACTGATGCCACTGGACGACTGCAGGAGATGATCTGCCAGAAACATGACAAGATCCTTGAGGTTTTCTGTCGCACTGACCAGAAATGTATATGTGTGCTGTGTTTGATGGATGAACATAAAAACCATGACACTGTATCAACTGCAGCACAGAGGACAGAGAAACAGGTATTTAAAAACTAGACACTGATGAAATATTGCTGACACTTGTTTCATATGTGTTTATATCGGGACTCATATTAAAAGAGAAGTCTACTTCCAGAACAAAAATTTACAGATAATGTACTCACCCCATTGTCATCCAAAATGTTCATGTCATTCTTTCTTCAATCGATAAGAAATTATGTTTCTTGAGGAAAACATTCCTGAATTTTTCTCCATATAGTGGACTTCTATAAGGGTCTTATCTAGCAAAACGATCTGTGATTTTTGAAACAAATTGACAGTTTATTTACTTTTTAACCTCAAACACTCATCTTGTTTCTACGCGCATGCGTAGTCTGTGTCATCCGGGTGAATACAGTTAGGGTACGTTTTCTTCTTTAACGTCAAAATCATCCTACATTGTTGTTTTACCTTTTTTTTATAAAGGGTGTTTGATCTTCTCTGCATGTTCATTTTGTAAACACTTCTGCAGCGATGTAGGACGGTTTTGAAGTTGGGAAAAAATACGAGATGGGAGTTACCCTAACTGTATTGAACCGGAAAAAAACAGAGTTCATGCAGACTTAGACAAGACAAGCGTTTGAGTTTAGAGCCATTTGAAGCCACGTTTAAACTGCATTTTGGAAGTTCAAACTTGGGGCACCATTGAAGTCCACTATATGGAGAAAAATGTTTTGAAGAATGTTTTCCTCAAGAAACATAATTTCTTATCGACTGAAGAAATAACATCTTGGATGACAAGGGGGTGAGTAAATTGTTCTGGAAGTGGACTTCTCCTTTAACAGTTTACAGCATTCACACTGCACACAACAGTGGAAATGAACAGCAGTTCCAAGAAGAGTTTCACTGTTAGCTGACAATGCACCACAAACCTATCAACACAATCTTTGATAAGAGGCTTTGATTAAGGAACATAAAATAATGAAGTGAACTATTCATGTTGTTTGAAAAATATACACTTCAGTCAGTCAGTTTACACTTTTATAATACTTACACTTGCATTGAGAAACAGGCCTTGATGACAGTAACCAAACATCACTTCTGTAGTTTGACCCTACAACCATTAGTTATCAGCTCCACTTTTACTGGATTCATCTGTTCACATGATGATTTAGTGCCAGTAGTTTTCTGTGGCATTCACTATCTTCTGTTTCAGCACCAGCTGAAGGAGACGCAGAAGACGTTCCAGGAGAGAATCCAGCAGAGAGAGAAAGATCTTCAGCAGCTGAGAGAGGCTGTGGAGTCTCATAAGGTGAGTCTGGAGAAGAAGAGAAGTTTGTCTGAGTCTCAGTTCAGACTCTCTTGTCTCTTTCAGTCCCACTGAAGCCTGAATCACTGTGTGTCCTAACAGCGCTCTGCACAGACAGCAGTGGAGGACAGTGAGAGGATGTTTGAGCTGATACAACTGATCAGAGATCAGGAAAAGGCTGCAGTGAGTCGAGCTGAAGGACGACTGGAGCGACTGGAGCAGGAGATCAATGATCTGAGGAGGAGAGACGCTGAGCTGAAGCAGCTTTCACACACACAGGATCACATCCAGTTCCTGCAGGTAACAGAGATCGTCTCAGTTGCATAAGTAACCCTTGTTTCCTGAAGGAGGGAGTGGAGACGTTACGTCTCACTTGGAAGGCCCAATCACCTCTGAGCATTACAAGAAAAGGCCAGTGACAACTGGCGAGTGGGAATTTGCATGCCAAAATGGTGGCGTGCATCCACTTATTCAGATTTATGCTGAGGAGCCGGGAAGCATCCTGGCATTCAACGCAGTTCAAGGTTGTGGCATGAGGGATGTAACGTTTCCGTTCCCTCCTTCAGGGAATGAGGGTTACATGTGTAACCGAGACGTTCCCTTTCAGTCAGTCATGTTTGATGTTACGTTAGGGGTCCCTATGGAAAGTGCCATAACCCAAACTGTGTTACGTAAATTGAAAATGCAGGTGTTGACAAGCAAGCGTGTCAGAACTAATTCATCTCAATCCGTAACCTTCCCAACGCCCTATAGGCCAGATAAAGTGGGCCTATTAGGAAAACTGAAAGAATAGTTCCGTATTCTCAGGATTCAGCTTTCAGCAACCGTTGGGGAGTAGAGGCACAATGACTAATGTGAGAGAGTTTCTTGTGGTAACAATAGCCTAAAGCATATAAGATAGAAATGACAGAGATGAGCTGTCCAGGGGAGCAGCAACAAACTGACCATACCGTGGAAGCAAAAGATATCAGAGAAATCAAGTGCACTAGTGGTTATAATCCTAATACCAGACACAGCTACAAGACTTCTCCATCAAGTCTGAGGCCACAGGGCATTGGAGGAAGTCAGGTTTCACCAGTGGATAACTTACTGGAGAAACAAGTGCACATATCCTCACCAGAAGAATGGCGCCGCAAGCAAGAGACCGAACCCGAACTCTCATAAATTGCCTGACTCTACCCAGCACACGGGAGTAGATTATAGAATCTTGCAAAGGTGTTTGGTGTCGCCCAGCCCATAGCTCTTCATGGAGCAGTGCCGCATGTCAGCGCCCAGGATGAGGCAACACTTCGAGTGGAATGAGCCCTCACTCCCAGGGGGCACGCCTCACCCTGCACCTGATATGCCAAGGTGATGGCGTCCACCAGCCAATGAGCCATCCTCTGTTTGGAGACAGCCAGAACAGGGGATTTTCTGCTGTCCTCCAAAGCAGACAAAGAGCTGTTTGGAGCATCTCAGGCTCCAGGTGTGTTCCATATAAATGTGCAAAGTGTGGACGGGACACAGCAATGCAAGGGCTGGGTCTGCCTCCTCCGAGGGCAGCACTTGCAAGTTCATTGCCTGGTCCCTAAAAGGAGTGGTGGGAACCTTGGGCACATAACCAGGCCGGGGTCTCAAGGTAATGTGACAATCAGGCGGACCAAACTCAAGGCATGATTTGTTGATTGAAAATGCTTACAGGTCCCCCACCCTCTTGATTAAGGTGAGCAGGACCAGAAGTAAAGTCTTGAGAGACTTTTGGGGCTCCCTGCAGTCCCGCCAGTACCACGGAGAGATCCCATGAGGGGATGAGGTGCGACCTGGGAGGATTTAACCTTCCCCCACCTCTCAGGAACCTGACAATCACTGCATCGTGATGTGGCGCTATGGCAGCAACATACGCTTTTAAAGTGGAGGGCGACAGCCTCCTTCCTACAGAGATGCACACTAACCAAGCATCTCTAGGGGTTTTTGCAATGCTTCAGTGTATTGAAACCAAACGAAACCTGAGCATGAGCGGTGTGTCTAACCGCTCTAAAGTTATAAATAATGGTCAATCTAATCGTAGCCTTTGAGCTGCTTTTCCTGAGCAAATCTACTAAACCCTACAATGAGACTCCATTGATGTGCTTGAGCTATTAGATGGACATTTATGTTCTTAGCAGATGTTTTATTATCCAAACTATTTCTTAGGAAGTTCACATATAGTGTAAGTGTTAAATACTAGAATCTGCAGCTCTAATGTGATTTGAATGTAATGAATATGAGAAGAATGAAGCTGATGCTGTGAAAGTGCTGGATTTGAGTTACTAAAGATCAGTCAAGTCAAATCTGATGTTGGTGCAGGTTATTGGGTGAAGTGTGGAGCTGATGAGTTTGGATTTCTGTTTTCTGTAGAGTTTCCAGTCCCTCTCTGCATCTTCTGAATCTACAGACATAAATGATGATCTCTTCAGTTCTCTCGTCTCTTTTGATGGTCTGAGAGAATCTGTCCATCAGCTGAGAGACAAACTGGAGGATTTCTGCAAAGAGGAGCTCAAGAAGATCTCAGACAGAGGTAAAGTCCTGGAGATTCATCTGCTCTCAGAAACAAGTCCATCATCATCTCATATCATGGAGAACATCATATTAGAAATGTGTTAGGAATGGATGCAGGATCATGAGAATCACACTGTTCATGTCTGTTGATTTCCACAGTCACATTCACCAACATTGTTCTCTGGACCAGGAAGGACTTCCTACAATGTAAGTCAGTAAGAAAACAAGCAGAAAAACTCACTGAGTGTGTTCATGTTCTTCCTGTAGAAGGGGAAAGAAGAGTTTTATAACTGATGATGTAAATGATGATTTGCACAGGATATCTGCTCATCTGTACTGACACACTGATGATACACTGAACATGAAGAGTTCAGCTACATGAAAACATCAAACAGATTCATAATTCCTGATTCTGATGTGTTTTATCTCCATCAGATTCCCATCAGCTCACTCTGGATCTGAACACAGTGAATAAACGCCTCCGTCTGTCTGAGAACAACAGAGTGATTACTCACACTGGCACAGATCAGCCGTATCCTGAACATCCAGACAGATTTGATCATGTGTATCAGGTGTTGTGTAGAGAGAGTGTGTGTGGACGCTGTTACTGGGAGATTGAGTGGAGTGGAAATATTGGTGTGTTTATATCAGTGTCATATAAGAGCATCAGCAAGAAGGGAGGTGATAAGTGTTTGTTTGGACGTAATGATCAGTCCTGGAGTTTGTTCTGCTCTCCCTCCAGATACTCATTCATACACAACAATATAGAGACTCGTCTCCCTGTAAAGTCCATCAGCAGTAGAATAGGAGTGTTTGTGGATCACAGTGCAGGAACTCTGTCCTTCTACAGCGTCTCTGACACAATGAGCCTCATCCACACAGTCCAGACCACATTCACTCAGCCGCTCTATCTGGGGTTTACTGTTTGGTCTAGATCATCAGTGAAACTGTGTTGATGAATCAAAATAGACTGACGAGATATTCTACCCATAATGCTTTGAGCTGATGATGAATCAGTAACAGTGAGATGTTATAGAGTCTCTTCTTTTCTCTTCATGACATTAATACTGCAGCTGAACTTCTGTCAGTGAAATAACATGTTAGAATAAATGTGTGTAATAAATCCTCATATAGACAGTATAGTTGCCGTAATTTTGCCAAGTAAGACTAGGGTGACCACCCGTCCTGCTTTCCGTTGTACCGGACAGCATTTTCACCTCTTGTCCTGCACGTCGCATATTGAGAAAATGTTCTGCATTTTTTAATCAGTCTGTTGGTTTTTATTAATGTTTCATTAACAAAGTTCGGGAGGAGCATGTTCAGATAATTAACCTAATTAACACAAGGAGAGCACAATCAGTAATCAATCCAATCAACAAGGTGTGTATATATACACAGCGGTCTTACCTCAGTTCCTTGACAGTTTTCCAGCATCCCTCCGCCACTCCTTCTCCACACTTACACCTATTTCTGTCCTGACCAGGGGGTACTCTGGGCTCGGGGACGAAATTCCAAGCTCCCCTCGAACACCACGCCAAGTACACATAACTTTTACTGTTTTATTATATGTAAGTGTAAACTCGTGAAATGATATCAAGAAAACGTCCATGCGTTCGTTTGCCTTTTTTAGAAAGCTTTTTATTTATTCTTTTTGCGGCATAGTTTCTGCGAAAATGATTTGCGGAGTTCATCAAGTATTCTAGAACCACTGATGGAAATGGTTGAGTGCACACGGAAAAACACCATATTCTCCATTTTAACCAAATTTATAAATGATGCAGCTTTCAGATGCAGCTTTCTTCTTATTTTAATAGTTTGGGGCGGTTTCTATGGTGTTTTTTACTGACAAATGTCTAGAGCACATTATTGTGATGCGGCGTGCATGAAAATGCACAAGCACAAATCTCTTGCAGGTGAATTCTCTTTACTCTCATAAAAAAGGCGCGCTTTCTCTGATCAGCGTATATGACAACGGATGTAATCAGTATTTACATAGCATAACAGTAGAAAAAGCCTGTGGCTTTCAGCGTACGCACAGTCTGAGATCAAATTTGTGCAAATGCATGCTTTATAAATGAGGCCCATGATCTTTACTTAATATGCTAATGATTTTTGGCTTAAAAAGAAAATCAATCATTTTGACCCACACAATGAAGCACCATTACAAGTGCTACTTATAACTGTTTTTTAGGTCCAGGGTCACATTTGTCTTGTTGTGAGTAAGAGATCAGAGAATTTCCAGGTTTTTAACCTCACAGAATGATGTTGTGAAGCAGTAATTTAACATTGTTTTCAGTTATAATAACAGTTGTTGATGATGTCTGAGCATTGAAACATACACAACTAATATTATTCAGTAAATCCTGCTCATTTTACCATCATTATTACCATGCTTTCTGCTCTTCCCTGGATTCCTCTGTTAACCTCTCAGGCTGATAGAAGACTATAATACAGTTTTGGGTCTCAGATAAAATGAATGTGTACTGACAGGATCTGGTATTCCTGTCAAGGAGATTTGATCGTATTTATCTATTTAGTCATTAGGATGTTGGCACAATCTAACAGTGAGATATTTTCAACATTTACAGGGGACAGTGTGTATCTTATTGCTGTCTGAATTCAGCTGTTTCTTGTCTTTTGTTCTGTTGATGGTTGTTATTCCATCAGGCTGTATTGCAATTATATTTCTAATAAATATAATAAAATTTATTTCTAATAAATACAATTAAGAAAAAAGAGTTTTGAATCTTTTGAAACAGGAAATTATTATTAATTATTGCATCAGGTACAATAACATGGCCAAAAATACCAGCACCCTTGCAATTCTGTCAGAAAGTGCAACACTTTTCTCAGACAATTGTTTCAATTGCAAATGTTTTGGTATTCACGTGCTTACTATTTTTGTTTGCACTGCAACAACATAAAAAACAGAGAAGAAAAGTTAAACTTGATAAAATTTCACACAGAACTCAAAAATGGACTGGAAAAAATTATTGACACCTTGTCCAAATTGTAAGAAATAATTGCTTTTCAAGCATGTGATGCTCCTGTAATTTGTATTTAGACACACCTGTGGCAAGTAACAGGTGTGGGCAATATAGTAATCACACTTACAACCAGTTAAAATGGAGAAAAGTTGACTCAACCTTTGTGTCACACTGAGCATGGCGAGAAGAAAGAAGTGTAAAGAGTTGTCTGTGGATTTGAGAGAAACAAATGTGAAAAAACATGGACAATCTGAAGGCTACAAGTCCATCTCCAGAGATCTTAATGTCCCTGTGTCCACTGTGAGCAATATCATCAAGAGTTTTACAGCCCATGACACTGTATCTAACCTCCCTGGATGTGGATGGAAGAGCAAAATTAATGAAAAATTACAACAAAGGATTGTTGAAATGGTGGATAAAGAACCCAGATTAACTTCCAAACTAATTGAAGCTGATCTGCAGACACAGGGTACAACAGTGTGAGATTGCACTATCCAAAATCCTTGTCCTTGTGGGGATATTTTTTTGGTGTCCATGAGGAAACAAGCTCATAAATCATACAGAATTCATTTTGTTTGAAAACGTAGCTGTAGCTGTAGTTTTGTTTGAGTAAAGGACATCATGGCACTGTTTACAGAAAAAGAAATGAGGCCTTCAAAGAAAAGAACACAGTCCCTACAGTCAAACATGGTGGAGGTTCAAAGATGTTTTGGGGTTGCTTTGCCGCTTCTGGCACTGGATGCCTTGACTGTGTGAACAGTATCATGAAATCTGATGATTATCAAAGAATTTTGGGGCGCAACGTAGTGGCCAGTGTCAGAAAGCTGCGTCTCCACCAGAGGTCATGGGTCTTCCAGCAGGACAATGACTCGAAACACACTTCAAAAAGCACTCAATAAAAAGTTATAAACAAAGTGCTGTAGAGTTCTGAAATGGCCAGCAATGAGTCCAGATCTGAATTTGACTTATCAGATTTGACTTTTCTTCCCTGTTTTTTTTTTGTGTTATTCCAATGCAAACAATAAAAAACATGAGTACCAAAACATTTGCAACTGCAACAAATTTCTGAGAGAAGGGTTGCATTACTGACAGAATTACAAGGGTGCCAATATTTTTGGCCATGACTGTATGTGGAATGAACCCATAATGATAGGAAAGCCTGTGTGTGTGTGTGTGTGTGTGTGTGTGCGGTTTAGGTAAACCCTATGTTATGGTGACAAAATTTCCCTTTAAAGCTGGTAGTATCCAAAATCCTTGTCCTTGTGGGGACATTTTTTAGTCTCCATGAGGAAACAAGCTCATAAATCATACATAATTCATTTTGTTTGAAAATGTAGCCGTAGCTGTGGTTTTGTTTCAGGTGTAGGTTTAGGTGTATTGTTGGGGTAGAGTGATAGAAAATATAGTTTGTACAGTATAAAAAAAACATTACGCCTATGGAATAGAAACCCAATGTGTGTGTGACTCAACAGGAGCAGGAATGATTAACTTTATGATTGTTTTATAGCCTCACATACACCTGTTTTACACACGTCACTTGAAAACAGAACCAGGAAACTACTTCAAATCATCAGTTCAGGGAAAGAGCAACTGAAATATAGTTGAGCTGTTGTGTGCTTGTGTCTCTGTATTCATACAGTAAAATGGCAGAAACCAGATTTTCTCAGGATGAGTTCATGTGTGCAGTGTGTCTGGATCTCCTGAAGGATCCAGTGGCCATTCCCTGTGGACACAGTTACTGTAAGAGCTGTATTACAGGCTGCTGGGATCAGGAGGATCAGATGAGAGTCTACAGCTGCCCTCAGTGCAGACAGACCTTCAGTCCAAGACCTGCTTTAGCTAGAAACACCATGCTGGCTGAAGTGGTGGAGAAACTGAAGAAGAGGAAACGTCCTGCTGACTGTTACGCTGGAGCTGGAGATGTGCAGTGTGACGTCTGTACTGGAAGAAAATACAAAGCCGTCAAGTCCTGTCTGGTGTGTCTGAACTCTTACTGTCAGAATCACCTTGAACAACATGAGAGTTTGTTTAAAGGAAAGAGACACAAAGTGACTGATGCCACTGGACGACTGCAGGAGATGATCTGCCAGAAACATGACAAGATCCTTGAGGTTTTCTGTCGCACTGATCAGAAATGTATATGTGTGCTGTGTACGATTATTGAACATAAAAACCACAACATTGTATCAGCTGCAGAACAGAGGACAGAGAAACAGGTATTTAAAACTAAACACTGATGAAATATTGCTGACACTTGTTTCATATATGTTTATATCGGTGCTCATATTAACAGTTTACAGCATTCACACTGCACACGGCAGCAGAAATGAATATTAAGTAATGGAGTTAACTATCTGCCCTTTCTTTGCCAAAATACATCCTTCAATCAGTCAAAATGTAAGTGACATGCAGTGATAGATGAGTTTGTATTTAGTAAATCTAACTGAATCCAGATGATTTCAGTCATTTATAGCTTAACTTTGTTCATTTATTTTCTATGTAGCAGCTTAATTACACAGAAACACTGTCAGTGTGAAGCTCTACATCTGTGTCAGTTTCACTTTTATAATACTTACACTTGCACTGGAAAAGAAGCCTTAATCTTCATGTTAATTCAAGTATGATGATCTGTTCATCATCTGTTCACATGATGATTTAGTGCCAGTAGTTTTCTGTGTGATTCACTATCATCTGTTTGTCCTGCAGAAGCAGCTGAAGGAGATGCAGAAGACGTTCCAGCAGAGAATCCAGCAGAGAGAGAAAGATCTTCAGCAGCTGAGAGAGGCTGTGGAGTCTCATAAGGTGAGTCTGGAGTCAAGTCAAGGCATCATTATTTATATAATGCTTTTTACCATGCAAATCAGCTTTACAGTATTAAGCGGTGTTTTATTAACAAATTTCGGGAGGAGCACGCACAGATAATTAACACGGCCAATTCATCATCAGCAATCACACTCCCTATCCAGTCAGCACGAGAGAATCCCTACAAATAACCAAAGCAGTCTAACCATCATTTTCTCGTCTCGCAGCACTCGGTTCGCTCCTTTGCTATTATATCACAGACCCATTTTCGGATCCTCCGCAGCAATCTGCTCACCCCAGGATGTAACCACAACATAAGCACCCGGAATACGCACTGAAATTACTCAAACTTTCCGTCTTTTTCACCAGCGTTTTACCCGCATTTCAATATCACATTTAGGAAAATGAATAGACGAGGTATACGATTAATCTTGGAGGAGATCAACAGTGGCAAAAGACTTTCACCGTCGATCACAGTGGACCAACAGCACATAACTAACAATCAATAAATAAATGATTTAATAAATAAATTAATAAAAATAATAATAACAAAAATAATAGAAAATAATAAAGTTTTTAAAAAAAAAGCCTTTTACCATTTGTTGCTAGTTGCTTAAATCTGGCAACACTACAGGCTACCCGGACATTTCAGCACATCCCGCCAAAAGTCATAACAGCCACAGCAGCAGAACCAAGCATGAAGCTGCCTTCGCTAGCAATGCAGGCCCTCACATTTCAAAATTTCCGTCTACTACCACTAACCTCTTTTCCTTTTCAGCAGCCTTCAGCTTCTGTAGAAGATACTAGCACAAGGTTGTCTCTGCTAGCAGTGCAGGCTACACAGACTTCCAGCCTTTTTCCTGAATGTCACAAACCCCACTGCCTACAGCTACAGCAGCTGAAGCAAATGCAAAGCTGCTTCCGCTTGCAACACGGGCCCTTGCATGTCTTTCCTCCTGTTACTTCTGTTCTAACCCCCTTTTTCTTTTCAGTTGCCTGTTAGTGGAGGTCGCCTCCGCTAGCGGCGCAGACTACGTAGACTCGTCAGGATATCACAAACTCCACTCCCTTCCCATGACCTACAGCAGTTGAAGCAAGCTGACCTCCAGCTCCCATAGCAGACGCTAGCGCGAGGCCTCTGCTAGTGGTGCAGACCAATCCATAGCTTTTTCCTTACCCCACTCCCAACCTCCTCCCCCGCCCACGGCCCACAAGCGTGAGCATGCCTCCGTAAGCGGTTCCGGGAGCCATCTTTCCTCCTCCCCCTCGCATGCTCACCCTTTCTTCTCTCTATTCTCAGCCATTTCCTATCCATCCCTCCAAATGCTCCCGCCTCGGAACCACCACCCCCCATAGCCAGGAGCATCAGGACTTTTGTCAGGATTTTGTCAGAAGTGTTCAGAAGCCAGAGGCCTTCAAGACCTACATGTGGTCAGACCGCTTCCATATCAAAGAAGCTCACCGAATTCTCATCAGCCAACCCTTTTAACTCTATCAGTCTATCACCATTCACTCGATCTTCAGACCCACCATAGCCATCACCTTGAACACCACCCCAGCAGCACCCTGCTCCTGCAGGAGCCTTTTCTGGATTCCCCCACTGCCGCAGCAGTATCTGCTCCCTCAGGAGCCTTTTCTGTATTTCCACACTGCCACAGCAGTGTCGCTCCCTCAGGAGCCTTTTCTCTACTTCCACACTGCCACAGCAGTGTCTACTCCAGCACAAGCTTTCTCCATATTTCTACACTGCCGCAGTAGTGTCCGCTCCCGTAGGAGCCTTCTCTTTATTTCCACACTGCCACAGCAGTATCCGCTCCCGCAGAAGCCTTCTCCGTATTTCTACACTGCCGCGGTAGTGTCGCTCTCACAGGAGCCTCTTCCCTGCTTCCACACTGCCACAGCAATGACTGCTCCCTAGAAGCCCGTACCTCTGCTTCTCGGTCACCTCTCCCCGCTACAACAATGCCCACTTCTTTAAGAGCCCCATCCTCCCTCCCAACACTACCGCAACAATCCTTTTCCAAGCGACGTCCAGCACCCTTCTATCCATAAGCTCTGCAAGTTTGGGGAGTTATCGCTGGCTGCTGTCCCACATTAATAGCCTCTTTGGGGGAGCGCTTTGGGTTCGGGCTCTCCCCAGGCAGGGGCAGTGCCCCGGGCTCGGGAATGATTACCAAGCTCGGAGCCCTCTCCCGGACAGCACGCCAAATACGCATAACCTTTACTCAGTTTATTATATGCAAGTGTGAACTCGTGAAATGGGGAGTAATGTGTCGAAATAGTGTGTGGTTCTCCTCTGGCCAGACAAAACCAGCAGTTTAAATCTAGGCTGCAGTCAGATTGTGCTGAGAACTCATTTGGTTCCTGTGGTCTTGTCCCAGTGGGCGTCTAGGTGACAAGGTCTTTCAGAGGGGATCAGTGTTTGGGGAACATCTAGATGTCCTGGTCTTGGCTGACATTTCAGGGCCGTTGAGGTCGTGTCTAGGTGCTGATCCACCATCTGATCTGGATACAGTCTGGATCTGGGTGGTTGCAGTGACCTTAGAATAAGAATGAAACAGAGTAATATCAGCGTAGATGCCATTCTTCTAGGGATGTAACAACTACATTGGGTGTTATGGGAAGTGTTCTCAATTCCGGTTGACCTAATTAATGCAGTCTAACAATCCTTTAATGGATTTGAATTATAAAAAATGTGTGTAAACCAGGTTAAAGAGATGGGTCTTTAATCTAGATTTAAACTGACAGAGTGTGTCTGCGTCCCGAACAATGTTAGGTAGATTGTTACAGAGTTTGGGCGCTAAATAAGAAAATGATCTGCTGCCCACAGTTGATTTTGATATTCCAGGTATTATCAAATTGTCAGTTGTGTTTTGAGAATGCAGTAGACGTGAGGGACTATAATGTGATAAGAGTTTGCTCAGGTACTGAGGAGCTAAACCATTCAGGGCTTTGTAAGTAATTAGCAAGATTTTAAAATGTATACGATGTTTAATAGGGAGCCAGTGCAGTGTTGACAGAACCGGGCTAATATGATCATACTTTCTGGTTCTAGTAAGAACTCTAGCTGCTGCATTTTGGACCAGCTGGAGTTTGTTTATTAAGCGACCAGAACAACCACCCAATAAAGCATTACAATAATCTAACCTTGAGGTCATAAACGCATGAATTAACGTTTCTGCATTTGACATTGAGAGCATGATGTATATTTTTGAGAGGAAAAATGCGGGTTCACAAATTCTAGAAACATGTTTTTAAAAGGAAAGATTGCTATCAAATAGCACACCCAAGTTCCTAACTGATGATGAAGAACCTATGCATTATGTTAGTTTTAAAAATTAGCATGTTTCATCGGGTTGTGAAGAAATATAGAGCTGAGTATCATCAACATCATGTTTCCTGATCATATCTCTTAAGGGTAACATGTAGTGTTGTCAAAAGACCCGGTACTTCGGTACCAAGTCGGTACTAAAAAAAATTAAATGTTACGGTACCAGGTTTTCTTAAGTACCGGTGGTACCGAGCACCCGGTCAACCCGGTTCTTACTGCGCTATGCGAAAAGTGCGCACTGCGCAGTTGCGTCTTCTTCATAAAACCACAGAGACACGGCGACCGGTGGTGCTGCTGATGCGGCTGCTCTGAATCCGCTTGTTGTAAAGAAAGGAGGAAGGAGCCACGTGTGGAAATATTTTGTATTTGCGACTGATGACAAGGGCAACATCATAGATCATCAGAAACCCATTTGCAAACGGTGTCATCGAAGTTCTCTCTCAAAAGGAGGAAATACATCGAACTCAATAAAACACCTCAAAGACCGACACCCAGATTTAATGAAAGAGTTCAAGCAGGTAAGTTTTCATTTAATTTTATATTTAGAGCTTTTGTTATAAAAATTATACCTTAAATAAACATCGCCATTTGCTTAGTTAATCGTTAGCATAAGCGCGGCTAATGCTAACGCGAGAATTAGAATAAACTTCTTTATTAAGTGTTTAATGCTCTTATAGCGTTTATTAAAAAAAAAAAAAAAAAAAAAAAAAAAAAAAAAAACAGGACATGATAGTGTGGTATTTTTACACACCTGAGGCTTTTAAATGACCTGTGTAGCTAAAATATGTGTGTTAGAGAACAAATGTACAAATGTATGGTTAATGTTTATAGCCTTAAAATCGGTCCATCAGAAAAGCAGTTCTAGGCTATGAAATATAGTTTGCGCAGTTTGATGAGTGAACATTAATTAATGTGTGTGAATGTTGTTTTATACAAACATTTGATGGTTCATGTTTGTTCATTGTGCGTGAAATAATGTTAACAGATACAACTTTTAATTTAAAATAAATTAATACATTTTGAAATTAAGAAGAATAATTGCTATGTAACACTTGTTTATTAAGTCATGTTAAATGGGGTCTTTTTGTAAAGTGTTTTTAATACGACAGTTTCCGTCTGTGTAACATTGATATCTTACACTCAGTATAAGTAATCTTATCTAACTTTGTTATAAAAAGCTGAGGTTTGTTATTTACTGAAAAGTTATATATAAAGTTCTGTTTAGCTGGTGTCAATCTAATATTGCATTTAGTCAGACTCAGCCCATTGTTTTACTGAAGTATATTATATTTTCCTTTTACAGCTGCAGGCTGAAGAAGACCACGAACCAAACTCCTAAGCAGACAACAGTTCCAGATGCTTTTCAGCAGCAGAAGTATGACAAAAACTCACCTGAGGCAAGAAAACTGAACCGAGCTGTTGCTGAATTCACATGTATGGATCAAGTGCCAGTTTATACAGTGAAAAATGGGGATTTCAGCAAATGCTTCATCACCTCAGCCCAAAATACCAGCTTCCAAGTCAAAACTTTGTTTTATTTTTGTTTGTTATAAATAAAAATAGTGTGTTGTTCAATTCATGTTTTTGTGTTTTGATTTGGTACCGAAATTGGTACCGAGAACCGTGGATTTTCACTGGTATTGGTACCGAATACTGAAATTTTGGTACCGTGACAACACTAGTAACATGTAAAGCGTAAAAAGTAATGGCCCTAGTACTGAGCCTTGCGGTACTCCATACTGCACTTGTGATCGATATGATACCTCTTCATTTACTGCCACGGATTGATGGTGGTCAGATAAGTACGATTTGAACCATGCCAATGCAGTACCCATAATGCCAACATAATTTTCTTGTCTGTTCAAAAAAATGTTGTGGTCGATAATGTCAAATGCAAAGCTAAGATCATAGCTGTGATGATATTACCTTTTGTAGTATCTGACAGAAAAGGGAGATTCAAGACTGGTCTGTAATTAATTTAAAAATTTGTGGGGGGTTTTAATGAGAGGCTTAATAACAGTCAGTTTGAAGGTTTTGGGGACATATCCTAATGACAACGATGAATTAATAATAGTCAGAAGAGGATCTATGACTTCTGGAAACACCACTTTTAGTAGTTTAGATGGAATAGGGTCTAACATACAGCACATCTAGGTTATGATCAATGATCATATCATTTACGAAAAGTGCTTTTCTAGTCTAATCTAATATTCAATAAGCCAAAATTTATCATTTGTGTATCTGTATTATATCTGTTATTTATGTGTTGAACATCAATTAAATTGTTTACCTTAAATTGGTTTGGACGTTTTTTGTATTTCCTAATTCGAGGAAAAGACAGTCTCTGTAGTGTGATAGCTAGGTGAAAGAGTCTCTATGTGCTGAGAATTGACTGACATCTGTGACGTGAGGCGGCTAGCACACGGTCGATTTAGCCAGTCTGTCTGCTTCATGACCTAAGCCCCAACTGGAGAAGAAGAGAAGTTTGTCTCAGTCTCAGTTCAGACTCTCTTGTCTCTTTCAGTCCCACTGAAGCCTGAATCACTGTGTGTCCTAACAGCGCTCTGCACAGACAGCAGTGGAGGACAGTGAGAGGATCTTTACTGAGCTCATCCGCTCCATTGAGAGAAGCCGCTCTGAGCTGATACGGCTGATCAGAGATCAGGAAAAGCGAGCGGTGAGTCGAGCTGAAGGACGACTGGAGCGACTGGAGCAGGAGATCAATGATCTGAGGAGGAGAGACGCTGAGCTGGAGCAGCTTTCGCACACACAGGATCACATCCAGTTCCTGCAGGTAACACAGATCTAGAAGAACACCATCATAGTGGACTTGAGACACATCCTGCTGTGACAGGAGACTCACAGAGAAACATTTCATCAGGGTCTTATTATATAATCATCAGTCAGACTCTCATCTGATCATCTTCTTCTGAAAGAGACACCCCTTATAAATAGCTTTCAGCTCTGGAAATCTCTTAGGAATCATTTCACCGAGGTTTTTCCTCTGTAAGATATATTTAGCTGTTAAACACCACTAGCGCCACCAACAGTTCAAAACTTCACTTACATTTCTGCTTTTTCCTCTCATTTATTACGTCATGGTGTAAGCAGTGGACTCGATAGTACTGATTCTGAGTAACGTTCATCAAAATTGGATGAATTTGACCACGAAGACCCCAAACATGAAGTGAGTCTGTATATTAGCAATGTTTCAGTGTATTGAAACCAAACTAAATGTGAGTGTGTCTTAAGTGTCCTTGTGTCTCTAACCACTCTAAAGTTATAAATAATGGTCAATCTAATCCTTTTCCTGAGCAAATCTACTCAACCCTACAATGAGACTCCATTGATGTGTTTGAACTGTTAGTTGGACATTTATGTTCTTAGCAGATGTTTTATTGTCCAAACAATTTCCTAGAATGTTCACATAGAGTGTAAGTGGCAAATGACGAATCATCATTTTGACAAGCGTATGGTATGCTCCCACAGGAAAAGGGAAAATTGATAAACTGCCTCTCATTCACCATGCAAACTCACATTAAATATATTTTCACAAGTTCACCCTTACATCTAATCTGGTTGAGGAAACAGTAAGCATATTTTGGCGTGCTGTCCTGGGGGAGGGATAGATTAAGAGTGAGGAGTTGGGGTGGAGGGGGGGGGTGCAGAAATACAGTCGAATGATGGAGGTAAGTCAGCTGTGTGCATATATACATCATTTAAAGTACATATATGAAGATATAGTGAAACTCTGTTTATTATTATTAATAGCGTTTATAGATAGCAATAAATGATAATAGCGATAAATAGCATTCTAACAACTTCTCACCCCCTCGGGCCCACCTGTAGCTTTGACACTGACTGTAGCTCTAATGTGATTTAATGAATATGAGAAGAATGAAGCTGATGCTGTGAAAGTGCTGGATTGAGGTGAGTTACTAAAGTAAAATCTGATGTTGGTGCAGGTTATTGGGTGAAGTGTGGAGCTGATGAGTTTTGATTTCTGTTTTCTGTAGAGTTTCCAGTCTCTCTCAGCACCTCCTGAATCTACAGACGGAAATGACGATCCCTTCAGTTCTCTCGTCTCTTTTCATGGTCTGAAAGAATCTGCCCATCAGCTGAAAGACAAACTGGAGGATTTCTGCAAAGAGGAGCTCAAGAAGATCTCAGACAGAGGTAAAGTCCTGGAGATTCATCTGCTCTCAGAAACGAGTCCATCATCATCTCATATCATGGAGAACATCATATTAGAAATGTGTTAGGAATGGATGCAGGATCATGAGAATCACACTGTTCATGTCTGTTGATTTCCACAGTCACATTCACCAACATTGTTCCCAGGACCAGGAACGACTTCCTACAATGTAAGTCAGTAAGAAAACAAGCAGAAAAACTCACTGAGTGAAAGAAGAGTTTTATAACTGATGATGTAAATGATGATTTGCACAGGATATCTGCTCATCTGTACTGACACACTGATGATACACTGAACATGAAGAGTTCAGCTACATGAAACATCAGACAGATTCATAATTCCTGATTCTGATGTGTTTTATCTCCATCAGATTCCCATCGGATCACTCCGGATCTGAACACAGTGAATAAAAGCCTCAGTCTGTCTGAGAACAACAGAGTGATTACATTCACTAATACACTTCAGTCGTATCCTGATCATCCAGACAGATTTGATTATTATTATCAGGTGTTGTGTAGAGAGAGTGTGTGTGGACGCTGTTACTGGGAGATTGAGTGGAGTGGAGGTGTGCGTATATCAGTGTCATATAAGAGCATCAGCAGGAAGGGAGCGGGTAGTCAGTGTTTCTTTGGATATAATGATCAGTCCTGGAGTTTGTTCTGCTCTCCCTCCAGATACTCATTCAGACACAATAACATGCGGACTGGTCTCCCTGTAAAGCCCATCAGCAGTAGAATAGCAGTGTTTGTGGATCACAGTGCAGGAACTCTGTCCTTCTACAGCGTCTCTGACACAATGAGCCTCATCCACACAGTCCAGACCACATTCACTCAGCCGCTCTATCCTGGGTTTGCTTTCAGTGTTGGATCAATAGTAAAACTGTGTTGATGAATCAGAATAGACTAATGAGAGATTCTACCCATAATGCTTTGAGCAGCATGATGAATCAGTAACAGTGAGATGTTATAGTGTGTCTGAGTTTCTGTGCTTTTCTGTTTGTGTTGATTGAAATGACTCATTTAGTTTTTGATGTAGTGACACATTCATCATTTTAATTATTATTATTATCAAAATTTCCTTTCAATTCAAATGATCACACACAGTCAATAAATCATTTACAATCTTTACCTTATTGAGCCCCAGCCCTTTTCAGCGTTTTTTGCTCTCCTAATTTTTTGAGGTTACAATAATTTTTGTTCAGAAAATTCAAGCTGTTTTATTATATTATTCAACATGCAAATTCATGAAATCTGATTAAAAATGTCTTGAACTTTTGGAAATTCATTTGTCACCCTACATTTTTTAAATGCTTAATTTAAGAAAAAAAATGTTTAGCATGACAGCATAACTAATATTATTTAATTGATCCTGCCCATTTTACCATCATTTGCCTCCTGCTTTCTGCTCTTCCCTGGATTCTTTTGTTAATCTCTCAAGATGATAGAAGACTTTGAGTTAATACAGTTTTGGGTCTCAAACAAAACAAATGTCTTCTGAGAGGATCTGGTAAAAAGAAGAAATCAGAAGAATCAGATCAGAATCAGAAAGAGCTTTATTGCCAAGTGTACTTACACAAGGCATTTGTCTTGATAGAAGCTTCCAGTGCACAGACAGAATGACAATTGACAAGACACTGATAATGAAATACAAATAAGTGAGTAAAAATGAATGTGAAGCAAAAAACAATACAATACACAATAGACAAAATACAGTATATTGTATGTACAGATGTGTTATATACAATTTAAGCAAGTGAATGTGGACAGATTATAGCAATATGATGTATTAAATCAATAACATAGGCCTACGTATAATGAATATGAGTATAGATGGTTGGGTATTGCATGTTTTATTGCACAGTGGAAAGAACATTTAACTGTTCATGAAGAAGATGGCCTGAGGGAAGAAACCTTTCCTGTGTCTGGCTGTTCTGGTGCTCAGTGCTCTGTAGTGCCGACCAGACGGCAACAGTTCAGAGAGGAAGTGTGCTGAGTGTGAGGGGTCCAGAATGATTTTGCCAGCCCTTTTGCTCACTCTGGATGAGTACAGTTCTTGGAGGGTATGGAGGGTTGTACCAATGATTAGTTTTAGTAGCTGAGCTGAACAAGATTCAATGATGGCCAGGTAGAACTGTGTCAGCAGCTCCTGTGGCAGGTTAAACTTCCTCAGCTGGGCCTTCTTGACAATGTAGTTGATGTGAGTGCCCCACTTCAGGTCCTGAGAGAAAGTGGTTCCCAGGAGTTTGAATGACTCCAGTGCAGCCACAGTGCTGTCCATGATGGTGAGTGCAGGGGGGTTTCTCTTGAAGTCCACTATCATCTCCACTGTTGAGTGTGTTGAGCTTCGGGTTGTCGTGACTGCATCAGACAGTCAGCTACTCAACCTCGCTTCTATAAGCAGACTCGTCAACGTCCTGGATGAGACCGATGACTGTAGTGTCATCTGCAAACTTAGTCAGCTTAGTCAGCTTAGTCAGTAGAGGTGCAGTCAGTGGTGTACAGGGAGAAGAGCAGTGGGGGGAGAAGGCAACCCTGGGGGGCACCAGTGATGATGGTGCAGCTGTTGGATGTGGATTTACCCATTCTCACTAGCTGCTGCCTGTTTGTCAAAAAGCTGATGATCTATTGACAGAGCTAGGAACAGAGAGCTGGTTTAGTTTGGTGTGAAGGAGTATTGGCATTATGGTGTTGAAGGGCAAGCTGGGATCCTCGTATAAGTCTCTGGTCTGTTCAGATGTTGCTAGATGAAGTGCAATCCCATGTTGTCTGCATCATCCAAAGACCTGTTTGCTCCATAGGCGAACTGCAGGGGGTCCAGTAAGAGTCCAGTGATGTCCTTCAGATAAGCCAAGACCAGTTTTTCGAATGACTTCATGACCACAGACGTTAAAACAACACGTCTGTAGTCATTAAAGGCGTAGCCTGACGTGCACTTCTCCAAAAATGTTACAGCGCATCAATTTTACACGGACTGCAAGCGCTGTGATTGGTCTGCTAGAACCCCTCTCTTCGTATCTATTTGAGTTTTGTGTGTTTATGTGCACTTTAATATATTTTAATGTTACACCTTCTTATTTAAAATAAAACAAAGTGTCTTATCATTTATTATACTACATAGCATTATACATCACTTAGTTGTCCACGAAAAACAGCCGTGGTTATAAGTCCTTGCGGAGATTGAAAGAATGCCATCTTCTCCTGTTCCGTTGTTGTCTCCTTTTTGTAAGTTTTAACGGGGTCCTATTATGCTACAACGAACGGCTCGTTTGGATTACAGCATTGTTTTCTGGGTTTTGTGATGTCACAAAGCGGCCCATAAGAATATCATTAAAAAACATCCCGCCTATGGAAATTCGATTGGTTGGGGGGGTGTGGAAGGATGAGGTGGGAGATTGGAACGCTTGGTTGAGTGCATCAGACAAGACGACGACGAAGAAGTGCTGCAGAAACATGGGTTGTGCCGATGATAGTATTGTGTACCGATTATAGTCAAGAGTTATCGTCTGTTGTTGATGCCTTTGACGTTAACAAGACAATTATTATTATTATTATTATTATTATTATTATCGCCTAACTTTAGCAATGCAGCATGGGGAGCAGCTTCTGGGGCGCTTCAACAAGCCACGGGGCAGCTGGTATAAACACAAGCATTGACTAGAGTGGCCGTGATCAGCTCCGGTGGCCGTGTTGGAGCCCTAATGCACCACAGACATGTGCAGTATAGGGGGTCAAACTAAAATGTTTAAGTCACTGAAATAAGGCCATGAAACACATTCAGAACATTTGTTCACAAGACTTTTGAGAACTGGGTGCGGTAGGCTAGAGATTTTTTCTACTTGATGATGTGAACAACATTTTGGCTTTACTTTTCAATGCTTGTAAATGTAAAATTGCATAAACTTCTGTGCAAAGTTTGAATGGAACAACCCCATAAAACATGGAAACCAGAGAGAGACTTTACAGGAACAGGAATGAGAAACCTGCTTTATAGACTTACAGACACACCTGTTTTACATGTGACTACAACACAGAACCAGGAAACAGGAATCACCTGATTTCACGGAAAGAGTAACTGAAGTGTAGTTAAGCTGTTGTGTGTTTGTGTCTCAGAATTCATGTAGTAAAATGGCAGAAGCCAGAGTTTCTCAGGATGAGTTCATGTGTGCAGTGTGTCTGGATCTCCTGAAGGATCCAGTGGCCATTCCCTGTGGACACAGTTACTGTAAGAGCTGTATTATACGCTTCTGGGATCAGGGAAATCAGATGAGAGTCTACAGCTGCCCTCAGTGCAGACAGACCTTCAGTCAAAGACCTGCTTTAGCTAGAAACACCATGCTGACTGAAGTGGTGGAGAAACTGAAGAAGAGGAAACGTCCTGCTGACTGTTACGCTGGAGCTGGAGATGTGCAGTGTGACGTCTGTACTGGAAGAAAATACAAATCCGTCAAGTCCTGTCTGGTGTGTCTGAACTCTTACTGTCAGAATCACCTTGAACAACATGAGAGTTTGTTTAAAGGAAAGAGACACAATTTGACTGATGCCACTGGACGACTGCAGGAGATGATCTGCCAGAAACATGAGAAGATCCTTGAGGTTTTCTGTCGCACTGATCAGAAATGTATATGTGTGCTGTGTACGATTATTGAGCATAAAAACCATGACATTGTATCAGCTGCAGAACAGAGGACAGAGAAACAGGTATTTAAAAATAGACACTGATGAAATATTGCTGACATTTGTTTCGTATGTTTATATCGGCGCTCGTATTAACAGTTTACAGCATTCACACTGCACACGGCAGCAGCAATGAACAGCAGCTGCAAGAAGAGTATTACTGTTTGCTTAAAATACACCATAAAGCTTTATCAACACTTTATCTTTTATAAAATAGGCTTTGATTAAACAACATAAAATAATGGTGTGAACTATTCACCTGTTTTTTTAACAAAATACTGTACGTTATTCCATCAGTCAAAATTTAAATGAAATGCAGTGATATATGAGTTATTTTCAGTAAATATGGCTGAATCTGGATGATTTCAGTAATTTATAGCTTCATTTTGTTCATTTATTTTCAGTGTAGAGCCGCAGCTTAATTACACAGAAACACAGAAACACCGTCAATGTGAAGCTCTACGTCTGTGTCAGTTCCACTTTTAAAATATCTTACATTTGCTGTGTGAAACACTTGTTAATTTTCATGTTAATTTATGTATGATGATTGTAAGAGATCATCTGGAGTTTGAACCTACAGACATTAGTCATCATTTCAGATAAGTGACCTTTAAACTGCCTCAGTCTATGCTTACTGGATTCATCTGTTCACATGATGATTTAGTGTCAGTAGTTTTCTGTGACATTCACTATCATCCATTTGTCCTGCAGAGCCAGCTGAAGGAGACGCAGAAGACGTTCCAGCAGAGAATCCAGCAGAGAGAGAAAGATCTTCAGCAGCTGAGAGAGGCTGTGGAGTCTCATAAGGTGAGTCTGGAGAAGAAGAGAAGTTTGTCTCAGTCTCAGTTCAGACTCTCTTGTCTCTTTCAGTCCCACTGAAGCCTGAATCACTGTGTGTCCTAACAGCGCTCTGCACAGACAGCAGTGGAGGACAGTGAGAGGATCTTTACTGAGCTCATCCGCTCCATTGAGAGAAGCCGCTCTGAGCTGATACGACTGATCAGAGATCAGGAAAAGCGAGCACTGAGTCGAGATGAAGGACGACTGGAGCGACTGGAGCAGGAGATCAATGATCTGAGGAGGAGAGACGCTGAGCTGGAGCAGCTTTCACACACACAGGATCACATCCAGTTCCTGCAGGTAACAGAGATCTAGAAGAACACCATTATAGTGGACTTGAGACACATCCTGCTGTGACAGGAGACTCACAGAGAAACATTTCATCAGTGTCTTATTATATAATCAATATTATATAATCAGACTTATACCTGAAGTGTAGAGCTGAAAAAAAAAATTTCTGTTTGTTTTCTGTAGAGTTTCCAGTCTCTCTCAGCACCTCCTGAAGCTACAGACGTAAATGATGATCTCTTCAGTTCTTTCCTCTCTTTTGATGGTCTGAGAGAATCTGTCCATCAGCTGAAAGACAAACTGGAGGATTTCTGCAAAGAGGAGCTCAAGAAGATCTCAGACAGAGGTAAAGTCCTGGAGATTCATCTGCTCTCAGAAACAAGTCCATCATCATCTCATATCATGGAGAACATCATATTAGAAATGTGTTAGGAATGGATGCAGGATCATGAGAATCACACTGTTCATGTCTGTTGATTTCCACAGTCACATTCACCAACATTGTTCTCTGGACCAGGAACGACTTCCTACAATGTAAGTCAGTAAGAAAACAAGCAGAAAAACTCACTGAGTGTGTTCATGTTCTTCCTGTAGAAGGTGAAAGAAGAGTTTTATAACTGATGATGTAAATGATGATTTGCACAGGATATCTGCTCATCTGTACTGAGACACTGATGATACACTGAACATGAAGAGTTCAGCTACATGAAAACATCAGACATTCATAATTCCTGATTCTGATGTGTTTTATCTCCATCAGATTCCCATCGGATCACTCCGGATCTGAACACAGTGAATAAAAGCCTCCGTCTGTCTGAGAGCAACAGAGCGATTGCATTCACTGACACAGATCAGTCGTATCCTGATCATCCAGACAGATTTGATCATTATTATCAGGTGTTGTGTAGAGAGAGTGTGTGTGGACGCTGTTACTGGGAGATTGAGTGGAGTGGATGTGTGTTCATATCAGTATCATATAAGGGAATCAACAGGAAAGGATCGGGTGATGAGTGTGTGTTTGGATCTAATAATCAGTCCTGGAGTTTGCTCTGCTCTCCTGAATGTTATTCATTTTTACACAATAACATAGGGTCTCATCTCTCTGTAAAGCCCATTAACAGTAAAGTAGGAGTGTTTGTGGATCACAGTGCAGGAACTCTGTCCTTCTACAGCGTCTCTGACACAATGAGCCTCATCCACACAGTCCAGACCACATTCACTCAGCCGCTTTATCCTGGGTTAACAGTTTGTTTTGGATCATCAGTGAAGCTGTGTTGATGAAGCATAATTTGTTGTCGCTGGTCTTGACCAACAAAGACTCTGAGTGGACAAGACCAGTGACAACAAAGACTCTGAGCTGGACAAGACCAGTGACAACAAAGACATTGAGCTGGACAAGACCAGCGACAACAAATACTCTGAGCTGGACAAGACCAGTGACAACAAAGACATTGAGCTGGACAAGACCAGTGACAACAAAGACATTGAGCTGGACAAGACCAGCGACAACAAATACTCTGAGCTGGACAAGACCAGCGACAACAAAGACATTGAGCTGGACAAGACCAGCGACAACAAAGACTCTGAGCTGGACAAGACCAGCGACAACAAAGACACTGAGCTAGACAAGACCAGCTACAACAAAGACACTGAGTGGACAAGGCCAGCGACAACTAAAACATTGAGCTGGACAAGGCCAGCGACAACAAAGAGTCTGAGCTGGTCAAGACCAGTGACAACAAAGACTCTGAGTGGACAAGACCAGTGACAACAAAGACTCTGAGTGGACAAGGCCAGTGACAACAAAGACTCTGAGTGGACAAGGCCAGTGACAACAAAGACTCTGAGCTGGACAAGACCAGCGACAACAAAGACATTAAGCTGGACAAGACCAGCGACAACAAGGACTCTGAGCTGGACAAGACCAGCGGCAACAAAGACTCTGAGCTGGACAAGACCAGCGACAACAAAGACATTAAGCTGGACAAGACCAGCGACAACAAGGACTCTGAGCTGGACAAGACCAGCGGCAACAAAGACTCTGAGCTGGACAAGACCAGCGACAACAAAGACATTAAGCTGGACAAGACCAGCGACAACAAAGACTTTTGAGTGGACAAGACTAGCGACAACAAAGACTCTGAGCTGGTCAAGACCAGCGACAACAAAGACTCTGAGCTGGTCAAGATCAGCGATAACAAAGACACTAAGTGGACAAGACCAGCGACAACAAAGACTTTTGAGTGGACAAGACTAGCGACAACAAAGACTCTGAGCTGGTCAAGACCAGCGACAACAAAGACACTGAGCTGGTCAAGACCAGCGACAACAAAGACACTAAGTGGACAAGACCAGTGACAACAAAGACACTGAGTGGACAAGGCCAGCGACAACAAAGACTCTAAGTGGACAAGACCAGTGACAACAAAGACACTGAGTGGACAAGGCCAGCGACAACAAAGACTTTAAGTGGACAAGACCAGTGACAACAAAGACTCTAAGTGGACAAGGTCAGCGACAACAAAGACTTTAAGTGGACAAGACCAGTGACAACAAAGACACTGAGTGGACAAGGCCAGCGACAACAAAGACTTTAAGTGGACAAGACCAGTGACAACAAAGACACTGAGTGGACAAGGCCAGCGACAACTAAAACATTGAGCTGGACAAGGCCAGCGACAACAAAGAGTCTGAGCTGGTCAAGACCAGTGACAACAAAGACTCTGAGTGGACAAGACCAGTGACAACAAAGACTCTGAGTGGACAAGGCCAGTGACAACAAAGACTCTGAGTGGACAAGGCCAGTGACAACAAAGACTCTGAGCTGGACAAGACCAGCGACAACAAAGACATTAAGCTGGACAAGACCAGCGACAACAAGGACTCTGAGCTGGACAAGACCAGCGGCAACAAAGACTCTGAGCTGGACAAGACCAGCGACAACAAAGACATTAAGCTGGACAAGACCAGCGACAACAAGGACTCTGAGCTGGAAAAGACCAGCGGCAACAAAGACTCTGAGCTGGACAAGACCAGCGACAACAAAGACATTAAGCTGGACAAGACCAGCGACAACAAAGACTTTTGAGTGGACAAGACTAGCGACAACAAAGACTCTGAGCTGGTCAAGACCAGCGACAACAAAGACTCTGAGCTGGTCAAGATCAGCGATAACAAAGACACTAAGTGGACAAGACCAGCGACAACAAAGACTTTTGAGTGGACAAGACTAGCGACAACAAAGACTCTGAGCTGGTCAAGACCAGCGACAACAAAGACACTGAGCTGGTCAAGACCAGCGACAACAAAGACACTAAGTGGACAAGACCAGTGACAACAAAGACACTGAGTGGACAAGGCCAGCGACAACAAAGACTCTAAGTGGACAAGACCAGTGACAACAAAGACACTGAGTGGACAAGGCCAGCGACAACAAAGACTTTAAGTGGACAAGACCAGTGACAACAAAGACTCTAAGTGGACAAGGTGACAACAAAGCTAAGTGGACAACAAAGACTTTAAGTGGACAAGACCAGCGACAACAAAGACTCTGAGCTGGTCAAGACCAGCGACAACAAAGACACTGAGTGGACAAGGCCAGCGACAACAAAGACTTTAAGTGGACAAGACCAGTGACAACAAAGACACTGAGTGGACAAGGCCAGCGACAACAAAGACTTTAAGTGGACAAGACCAGTGACAACAAAGACTTTAAGTGGACAAGACCAGTGACAACAAAGACTCTAAGTGGACAAGGTCAGCGACAACAAAGACTTTAAGTGGACAAGACCAGCGACAACAAAGACTCTGAGTGGACAAGGCCAGTGACAACAAAGACTCTGAGCTGGACAAGACCAGCGACAACAATGACACCAAAGCCCTGACAGTTTTTTCAATTTATTTTATATGAAAATGTTTTTATTTGACAGAAACTGCCTGCGATTACTGACTGGTATCTGAAGTTAATGTTTATTAATATAAAATGCATTTGACGCGAAACCCACGAGATCGCTGTATAATGTAACCGTTCCAAAATATCGAATGTATTTATTTGACACCAATCAGGGGCAGATCTACCCCAAAATATCACAGATTAAAATATACATGTAAGCAGTGTTTTAATATGCTACATTTCAGCCGCGGTGATGACAGCATAAGGCAAAATAATGGCAAAAAATAATAAATTGTGCACGGTGGTTGCACACGCACACAGCGCGCCCAGTGTATTCGACTTCATTAACAAATGATCCTTATGAATCAGATCTTTTTGAGTCAAAAACACGAAACGCGGCCCAGTTCACTAACAAATTGTTTTTAATTTGTTCGTAAATCAGATAATTACTGCTTCTAGGCGAAGTCAGAAGTCCTCTGAGAAATCTAATCCCTACCGGATATGTCTGAGATTCATCGCGTAATTGTTTGGTGATCCGATTCTCTGACCGCTCGCTCCACTTTCATCATATATCCGACAGAACGATAACATGAAATCCGTAAGAAGATTCCGATCACAGACACTGATAACAGATTTAGGTAAGAATCTAGTCCTATTGTCAACATAATATAACTGATTTTAGTTGGCCCATTTTCCCGAACCATTCATTCAGTTCTCAAAACAAAGACACATTTCACAAAAAGTTTAACAAATAGTAAGTTAAACATTAGGTAGCAAAACTGATGACACACCAATCAGAATCTCTGCATCCTAACAAAGAGAGAGCTGAACGAATCGACACGGGTTTTATAATTACACATACGGTGTAATTACCAGTACATTAGATGATGTATATTTCACTATTCTATATTTACAGTAAACTGTAACATATGTTGTATACCTTCAAACATGTGACTGTCAAATTTGATTTGTAATAATTTTTTATGTGTGCTGCATTTTTGCAGAACTGAGAAATGACTGTCTAGAGATATAGTCTTACACTGTAAAAAGCAACCTATAGAATCTACTCAATATAATGGGGTAAACTGATGTAACAATTTGCACTCAGTTTGTTTGGGTAGATTCTATCCTATATGTCTGAGTAAAGAAAACCTAAATTTACGAATCTACTCAATAAAATGAGGTAAATTGAAGTAGCAATTTGCACTCCGTTTGTCTATATATTTGAGTAAAGAATACCTGAATTTAACAACTATGACAAACTAAAAAAAAGTAGATAGAGTCTACACAGCAAAAAGCCCAGTGTTAAATGAACTCTCACGGAAGTTTATTTGAGTGTTAAAATGAACACTGAAGCAGTGTCAAAGTTAATGAGGTAATTAAGTGATTCATTGAGTGATGATTGAAAATTATTGAAGACACCAAAATGTTTACGTCACCATTATAGTGGTCAGTGTTAGCATTAGTTGGGCTCTTGACCCGTAGCTTTTTAATATTAGCTTTTGTTCAACTGTTTAGTTAAACTAGCCAGACAAGCCAAAGAGCAAAAGTCATGCAGTGGTGATAATTCTGTTTTAAAATAAACTTAATTTGAGCCACTGAAATCATTTAGAGTTTTATATCCTTTATTTATTACAACTGCCTTGTGGTTTCACAGCAGCAAAAAAATGATAAAGCCTGAATTTTTGTTTAAATTTTGAATGGACTTTTTACAAGCTCCTCCAATCAAAAAAAACTTTCAAAAGCTGTTCTTTTAGGCACACACAGACATCATGAATCAGCATATGAATCTCAAAAATGGTGACAAACAGCATATTCAGAAACAGATCAACTCTAAACATCACGGAAATCATCAGCTCATAATTTATTCATGCCACAATGCATGATGGGAAATATGGATGAGTTTTGATTGGCTACAACATAAGTTTTTGTTGGTCACCATTGTTGTGATTCTCATGCTGATTGTTGATGTCTGTGTGTCTAAATCTAAAAAATGTTTATATTTTTTCTGGTCAAATAAATTTTAGAAACACCTGTCTGATTAAACCAACATAAACAAAATACAACTCACTTACTCTGATGGCTACTTCATGACTTTGTCAAAGCATAATCAAAACCACAAAATCTCACTTCTTCTGGTTTGTCTGACTGTTATAACTCAATTACAACACCCAAACAAAATCTAATATTAAGAAGTTACTGGTAAAGAGCTAAACTAATGCTAACACTCACCACTATAATGGCGACTTACAAAATTAGATTTTCTCCTTTTGGTGATTCTGCTTATTAACATCAGGCGTCTTTAATAATGGTCAATCATCACTCAATGAATCACTTAATTACCTCATTAACTCTAACGCTGCTTCAGTGTTCATTTTAACACTCTTGAGTATGGACTCAAACTCCCGGGAGAGTTCATTTAACACTGGGCTTTTTGCTGTGTAGACTTTACCTACTTTTTTTTAGTTTGTCTTAGCTGATAAATTCAGGTATTCTTTACTTAGACATATAGGATGGAATCTACCCAAACAAACTGAGTGCAAATTGTTACATCAGTTTACCCCATTATATTGAGTAGATTCTATAGGTTGCTTTTTACAGTGTATATATTAAGATATGCTGAATTTAATTTTCTTTGTGGTGCATACCGTTTATATACAATTCTTTGTTATTTGCATTTTTTTAGTGCTTTACATTTACTGCAAGATTACTTTACAGTAGTAAAATTACAATTATTTTTCCCAAAAGTTCAATCCCTAGTTATGCATCAGTATCTGTGATTTAATTTATGTTGTATACTGTAATAGACATTTAGCTGCAAAAATAATTCCTGAATCCTAATAAGAGTTTGTTTGTTTTTTTTGGTCACAGTGTTTTTGATCTCATGAGTGTTAAATTCCTAAAAACTATGCATGGGGGCTTGCTTTGGTGTTGCCACCCCTCACAGACCTCATGCCACCCCTTTGCCAGCCTAACAATTATTTTCTAGATCCGCCCTTGGATTGAAGAATTTGAGTTAATGCAGTTTTGGGTCTCAAATAAAATGAATGTATACTGACAGGATCTGGTATTTCTGAGATCAACATTTACAGGGGTCAGTGTGTATCTGTCTGAATCCAGCTGTTTCTTGTCTTTTGTTCTATTGATGGTTGTTATTTCATCAGACTGTATTTTTCAATTATATCTGTACTTTTCAAAATTAAAATAATAATAATAATTTATCATGTGGAAAGATAAAATACACACACACACAAAAACATTTAAACCATAGTGCATCAATTTTCCTAATATTAAACAGAACATATGAATAAATGTTAATGATGTGATTGCCCTTTACTGAGAAGAGCATTTCCAGGTTCACAGGATCACAAAATTCACCCCTACATGTGAATAAATCACCAATTGAGTTCATGATTTGTTTTTAAAGATGACACAGAAACAATCACTGTCTTTTATTTGATGTCCGCTCAGGTTCCTCCAGACGTTGTAATTGACTGCTGTTTGTTTGATAGTCCTCATTCTGATGAGAGATGATTACAGACTGTGTGTGTTGTGTTTGTGTGACGTGAGTCTGTAATAAAGACAGAGATGAAGCTGCTGAGGAAGAGGAGGAGGATTCAGTGGAAGGACGTCTAGATGAGCTCAAACATGATTAATGTGTGTCTGCAGTAAATCACTGTAGCTGCAGTCGGTCACTGAATGTGTGAGTGATTGCACACTGTCCTCAAACTTTTATTTTCCTGTTTATTACAGTGAAGCTGCTCTGAATCAGTCTGTACTGTATAAAGCACTACAGAAATAAATCAGACTTGACTTGGCTCTCTGCATGTTGAGGTTCAGAGGCGTTTCCAGTCGTCAGTAGATGTTGTTCTGGATCTCCACCATCTCTGTGGGATGTTTTGGCCTCTGACGGACTTTAGCTGTATTTTCCCTCTGATGTAATGTCATGACACGCACACACACACTGACATCAGCACTCAAACACGCTCGCGGACCTGTGCCGCCCTGAACCATCGCTGCGTGAGCTCACGGCTCCAGAGTTCTGCTCACAGTGTGTTTCACTGGAAGCGTGCGTTAGTGAGGTCAGAGGTCACAGTACAGCGTGTCAATCACACGTCACACAGCACTGCACCATACGTGACGAATCCAGTGAACATCATCTCACAAATAAATGGGTATTTTGCATTTGTAATCCAATTTTCTGCTTAAAAAGAGTCAAGAAAGAGATGTTAAAAGTACAGTATGTAATACTGACTGCTGGAGGATGAAATTGGAACTGCAGTGCAAATTCTAAATATTGGACAGTTGTTTCTCCAGGCACTCACTGCTCCTCAGACTTCATTTCTGATTATCTGTCACTCAAAAAAGAAAATATTGGGAACAGGTGTTCGGTTTACATTCGAGGTGATTGTCAACAGAGATTGTCAGTGCAAACTAATCATTTCACCAAAAATCAGCATTTTGAATTCAAAATAGGTTATTTGTGCAATTCATGTAAAGCCGATGCGTTGCTACTTCATATACATTAGTACAAAAGAAGAGCTGAAATCTGATTTGTTATGTTTTTGAATGTTATATTAGTGATTTTATAATGTCTAAACATAAATCCAACCGCAAAACACATTAAAAGGACCATTAATGAGTGATCCTCTGTTGCCATCTTCTGGTTAAAGTGGGAATATTATATCATTTTCAAGTTTAAAGTCTGTCATACACTGATCGTTCTGCGCAGTGCTGTTTCAAGGATTTTTTTTATATAAAAGATACAAAATTATGAATAATTTTAAGACAAATAAATAAAGATAGTGTAAATAAGAATACACAGGGACGCCAACACTGGCTGCAGTACACTGTGTTTTTTGTTAACTGGCATCCAGTGTGTCGAAACACTATTGGCTAAACTATCAGTAGGCGGAGTCACACAGACCCAAAAAAAAAAAAAAAAAAACAGACATTCTGACACAAAGCAGAATAACTGGCTGCAGAATTGCTTTTAGAAGAACAAGTGTGTGAACTCAGCCTAAATATCTGCAAATGTATTATGGTATTTTTATGCTTTGCTAAAGTCAAAAGAGTACATACAGCATCTTTGAAATCACAGTTGACTTGTTGTCACTTGCTCACACTGGAAATGGAAGGTGAAGTCTATAGCACAGAAATAAACAGTAATTAACCGTGTTAATGAAAGTGAAAAAGTGAAGTGAATTTTTTTTGTATTGACGTAAAAACTTTTTACTTACATGAACGTAACTGTTTGGTGAAAAATGTATTTGTCTCTGATTTGATTTCACTGAATAACTGTAGTAGCTTTAATGTGCAATCTTTGTATTGAAGTCATACAGCGAAATGTTTTATTTTGCATTTGATTCAATTTCTGTAGTATTTTGAATACTAGATCAGCCTACCTGAAAAACTTAAAGCATTCTATAGTTCATTTACATGTCATTTACTTCTTTGTTATTATTTTAAAGTTAATTTAAAGTTATGTTAAAATTGTGTGTCAGGATTTGAAAAGATACCATTTTAAAGACACAAATCAGCAGTCGTGATTGTCTAGTTACATAAAATTATAAATGTGTTTATCATTCATTTTTTTAATTTTATAGGATTGTTCATTACAATTTAAGGAGACAATACGTATAATGGTCACAGGGTTGAACTAATTAAACCAACAAATTCTTGCTTTGATTTCAATGTTTAGTTTCCAAAAAGGTGATTTATATACTGTTAATGTTTTCATAAGAATGTCTGAAATTACTAGAGTTTGAGAGTTCAGATTTAAGATTCTTCATGTGATCACGTGTTTGTCTGTGTGTGTCGCTGATGTGTTTGAACACGCTGCAGGTTTTTCAGGTATTTCACTGACGTCTGCAGCTCCGTTACATGCATATTTCTCCAGAATTCATGCATGCAGCAGTTTTAGCTGGAGATGTTTTGCTCCAGTGATTCACGTGTGTGTGTGTTTAGATTGTGCCGCCCATCCGCACCACCCAGACGCCTGGCACTGGCACATCTGACCTCAGACCAGCGCTGTCAGTCACGGTGCTAATGCCTGTGTCCGTTTCTCCCATATAGCGTGTTCATGGCCAGTTTATCTTGGTCCTCAGGAAGTCTGGTCAGGTTTCAGGCTCTTCCTGCGACTGTGTTCGGTACAATGAGCCGCCCTGAATGTTCCATGTTTTCTGCGACCCAGTCAGATGTAGTGACTGCGATCTGGCACAGCATTATGTGTAATAAAAGCCATTCGTCTTAGAGATACAGCGTCCGTTTCCGCAGCTGCAAAAGCTCATAACAACTCCATTATACAAACAGCTTCAGACTGTGTTCAGCCGAACAGTGTTTTAGTAATTCAGATGCACAAGAGACCATTAAAACACATGAATGCTTCTGAAATCATGCAGATTTGTGTTCTTGTAAATCAGGGATTTTCAAAGTTTATCCAAACATTTTCTTGAAGATCCCCCTGAGTTTTTAATTATTTCCATATTTCAACAATGTGTTCACATGTTTTTTGTTTCTGATCTCAGTTAAAGGTCACGTGCATGTAAACAAATAAAATACTTCATAATTATAGTGTTCAATTTAGATTTTTATTTTAAATAATTTATTTATAAGTTTTCATATTGTATCAACTTTAGTTTGTCAAACAAAATGTAATATTTCTAATAAGTCTTTTATTTAGATGTTAATTTTTAATGACTAATTGTACATTTTGGGGGGTTTATTATGTTATTAGCTTGTCAACTCTTCTGTGAATCATCATGTGCTCTTATGTGTTTATGTCCAGTTAAGATTAATGAAATAAAGCCGAGTGTGTTTCAGTTTAAGATATCATCTGGATTTGAGTGTAAAGTTTGATGTGCAAGTACAAATATTTATAGTTTAAGATAGAAATCTGTTTCAAATCTATGTTTTGCAACACTTTGAGCTCCATCAAGAAGCTTTAGAAGATGAAGCGTTTGTGTGAAGATGAACTGAGAGATGTACAATTTTACAAATGATTCAAAAGCTGAAATAAGAACTGAGTGAACTGACAGTCCTTCAGATGATTGTTCAAGATGATTCAGCACACTGTGATTTACAGCAGAACAAAGTTTAGAAAACACGCTTACACACCTTTGAGGAGGAAACATACACCGCTGATGATGGTTCTTTAGTCTGGTGACTTCAGAGAACACAAATAAACGTGTGTGCGTGTGTGTGTGAATCTTCTGTTTCTGGTGTACGAGCACTAAACAAACCAAAACCTGCAGCAACATTGAGAGCGTTTCATAATGTCAGTACATCAACTACACTTACATAACTAGACAATAAACGCGTGTTAGTCAGGGTCAGGTTTAAGTGGTTGTTTCCTGTGATTTGTCTGTTTACTCACTGGAGGAAGTGAAGTCCACTGAGCTGCTGTGGAACAGTGTTTGTGGCGGCCGCTGTTAATGGAGCTGATCTGATAATAAACATGATCATGAAACGCACCAGCGAACAGGAAACGTTGCAAAATAATAAAATGGAAGTACCATCAAGGGTGTAGGTTTGATTTTGGCATTTGTAGGGGTCATAGCAGCAGACAACAGACATTTTCTACATTAAAATTATTGCTATAGGGTCAGTTTAGTAGTGTGTGGATGGGTTGGTAAGGACATGTCACAGCAAATAATAAGCGATCAAACAACAGATTCATAAATTCATCCAAATTTTACAAAAAGCTTATGGATGTAATTATAATATAGGTCAGTCACTGAAGTGAGCTGCTGTTTTTATGTCACTCTTTTGAGGAAGATTCATTCACTTGTTTGACAGGGAACCACACAGAGACATGTCAGATTTATTAATGTTCATCTGATCTCATTTTGACTTTTCTTTCTGTTTTAAAGATGTTTTCTTTGGATTGTTTGACTGCTGAATGATTTGGATTTGTGTAGGCCTGTATCCTTCCTTCGTTCTTTTTTCTTTGTTTTTATAACTGTACTGCTTTAATGGTTTGAACAGAAAATAGATTGGCAATACGCGCTCCGAAGACCGGATCTGAATCAAAAGATTCATCAACCCGATGTGAACGATCACGATCATTCAATTCACGAAATGACTCGCGAACCCGCTCCAAAGTTCTGATCTAAATCAAATGATTCCGATACGCACTTCGAAATCTCGATTTGAATTAAAAGATTCAGAGCCTGAACTGAACAATCGCGCGGATCGCGAATCATTCCGCTCCAAAGTTCCGATCTAAATCAAATGATTCGCGATACGCAATCCGAAATCTCGATCCGAATTAAACTATTTGCGATACCCAAAGTTCCGATCCAAATTAAGTAATTCATGACACACGCTTTGAAGCGCCGGTCTGAATCAAATGACTCGCGAATCGATACGCGATCCGATCGAAGCGCTTCGAATCCGTAAGTCATTTTGTGACGCAATGGTTTAACTGATTCTGAGTTTCGAAAGCTCCATTTCACCCATCACTATACGTGCTTCTTAAAATCATTACAAACTATGTCGAAACTCAAAAATGAATGGCTCCTTTGATTTGGTTTTTGCTAGTGAATCACTTGAACTGAATGATCGAGGTCACGAGGTTTAGTTTGAATCAATCGGAGCGGTTCCAGCGTACATGACTCACTCAATATATTTGATTGGTCTGTTTCTCTTTTCGCGTGTTCAGTCATGTTTACACGACACTGTCAGTACTAGTACTGGCTTATCTCGCTAGTCTCATGACATAACCTGGAATAAGCGATGATGTTTACAAATAAAGTATTTGTATTTCCATTCCAAAGAAAACATCCAACACAAATCTACCTTATATTGAGGTGTGGTAACTGGTTTACTGCCAACTAGTGAAACACTCCATTAATATGACGAGCTGCAGCTCAAAATACATGTTAGATTGTGCATTATGATGGAGTTTGTAGCTTAATTCACTGTATTTGATATTGTTTGAGCTGCAGTTCAGTTGCTGACAGTTTAATAGGAATCAGCTGAAAACATCCAGTCATCTCATACCACTGAACTCAATCTGACATTTATCAGTATATATCGTAATAAAATTGTTGTAGGTTATGTGATTGTATTACGGTTCTCAAACTTTTTACTTTAAGGCCCCCTCCTCTCTGAATTAGAAAGGCCCCTCAATCGTTTCTGTTTACAAAAACCTTTGTATTCCAATGTTATTACTTTTCAGTTTAGTCTAATTATTTTTTAAACAAAACAAATTCAAGATAGATTGAAACATTTAGTGTTTTTTTTTTTTGCAAACATACTTTTTACAACTTACAACTTATTTTGATAAAACATTTCTAAAACGTATTTTTGCAGCTGACTGCAGTGTGAACATGAATGGCCGCAGTGGAGTCGCTGCAGATTCTGAGGAACCAGCATCACCTCAACATGAGATTCCACAGAATGTTAATACAGTTAAGTTACGATTGAATAGATGCCAATCAATTACATAATGTACACGTAATCATCACACTGAAAGCACTCCAAGGAAATCACGTTCACATTCTTATCAGTACAGGCAGTACATCCCTAAACAATCATGAAAAATCAACATTTATTAAATAACTTTAATGCGGCGCTGTCGCGGTCTGTGGGCGGAGCTGCGCTGATGTCAGGAGGTGGAGGTGACGTCAGCGCGGGGCGCGGCGCATTTATGCGAGTGAAACTTGTGCAGGACACCCAGAGCGCGCGTGCACGTGAGCGCTTGAGGAAACTTTCGCTGGAGTAAGGGATTGTGTTTGTGTGTCTGAGAGAAGAAGTTTCTCGTCATGGATCCGATCGACAGGTAAGACTGTTGATCACTATCAGTTCGCGCTCGTCTATTGATTACATTGATGATACACTGATACAATGAATCCGGCGGTCTGCGTGTTTTATGTCATGAGATTAACTTTAAACAATTCATGTTATTTGTCGTATTGTTCTGTAAATATCTTTTTAAAGAGAATCATACAAACGACGGGTTTAAAAATACAGCTCGGCTCAATAGTGTCTCAAAGTGTTTCTGATCAGCAAAGACTTTCATCTCATGTGGAAATGTAGGAATATATATTTGTGACCCAGGACCACAAAACCATAGGGTTTTTTTTTTAAATTGAGATTTATGCTCCGCTTTAAATCTGGAATCTGAGGGTGCAAAAAAATCTAAATATTGAGAAAATCACCTTTAAACTTGTCCAAATTAAGTTGTTAGCAATGCATATTACTAATCAAAAATTAAGTTTTGATATATTTACGGTTGTAAATGTAGAAAACATCTTCATGGAACATGATCTTTACTTAATATCCTAATGATATCCTAGAAATTTTTTTGACCCATACAATGTATTGTTGGCTATTGCTACAAATATACCTGTGATACTTAAAACTGGTTTTGTGGCTCACAAATATACGTAAAAAGAAGTGGATTATGGAGTATTTTATGTTTTAGGCTCTTTTTTTAAGTTCATTTTGGTTGTATATGGTGAGACAGATTTCATAAAATTCTAAATTCCTACAATTACAGTTTGATGTTTTATTTTGGTTTCATATGAATTTAGTGAAATCTGACAAATCATAATTCCTCCAATTACAGGTTGATGATTTATTTAGGTTTCATGTGATGTGACAGATTTCACAAAATTCATACACTGCAAAAATGATTTGTCTTGTTTTCTAGTATAAATATCTAAAAAAAAAAACAGGATGCGTTTACCTGACAAGTAAAATGACTTAAGGTATCATGTCTTGTTTTCTGAAAAAAAAGATTTTGTTAGTTTTTGCTTAAAACAATGGGGTAATTCATCTGCTAATGTGGTAATTCAAAGGCTAAACAAGATCATTGCTCATGCCCCACTGGCATATAATGTTGGTTGTTTAAAGCAAAAACAAACTAAATTTGGAATTGTTTTCCAAAAAACAATAATATCTTAAGTCATTTTACTTGTCCTAACCCTAACACATCCTGTTTCAAGAATGTTTAGATATTTATACTAGAAGTCATTTTTCGCAGTGTAATTCCTACAGTTACAGTCTGGACTGAGAGTCATGAGCGTCTTTAATGGTGTTGATATGTAAATACGCTGTGTTTGTGTTTTATTCCAGAGGCGTGTGAGCGTGTGTGTGTTCATGTTAGTCGTTTTGATGGCCGCCGTTGTCGTCGCTCTACTGTTGTTCTTCACTCAATCCCCTTCGCTCGCCACCGCCGACCCGCTCGCGTCCCACGGCCATGATCCGCCCGCCAACGCCACGCGCCGCCTGCCCGACATCATCATCATCGGCGTGAGGAAGGGCGGGACGCGCGCTCTCATCGAGATGCTGAGTCTCCACACGGACGTGGTCGCGGCTCAGAGCGAAGTTCACTTCTTCGACTGGGACAGTCACTACCGGCGCGGCGCGGAATGGTACGTGTCCCAGATGCCGTACGCCCGGCCGGGTCAGCTGACGGTGGAGAAGACCCCGGCGTACTTCACCTCCGCCCGCGTCCCCGAGCGCGTCCTGCAGATGAAGCCTGACGTGCGGCTGCTGCTGATCGTCCGTGAGCCGACCGAGCGACTGCTGTCCGATTATACGCAGGTGTTCCACAACCGCCTGGAGAAACGCAAACGGCAGCAGACGCTCGAGACGCTGCTGATGCGCGGCGGAGAGCTCAACCTCGACTACAAGGCCTTGAACCGCAGCCTGTACCACGTCCACATGCGACACTGGCTGGACGCGTTTCCCCGGAGCCGCATTCATCTGGTGGACGGAGACGCGCTGATTAGAAACCCTCTTGCGGAGATGAAGAAGGTGGAGGAGTTCCTTCATCTGGAGCCGCAGATAAACGGCTCCAACTTCTACTTCAACCAGACCAGGGGTTTCTTCTGTCTGCGCGACCGGCGGCGCGAGCGATGCCTGCACGGCTCCAAAGGTCGCAAGCATCCGCGCGTGGCGCCGGAAGTCCTGCGCAAACTCTACGACTTCTTTCACGAACCCAACCGGAAGTTCTTTGAGCTGGTCGGAAGGACCTTCGACTGGAAGTGAGGAGCGGGCGAGTCCGCAGAGTCAAATAAGCTGAATATCAACAGTCCGGAGCGTGCAAATACGTGACGAATCACACCTGAAATAACTGGAACGTCATTATGTATTGAAACGAAATGACACATAATGTGATGAACTCAAAGTTCTTCAGGGGTAGAGTGAGTTTTTTTTTTTTATGATTTCAAGATTATGAAGTCTAGTTTTTGACATGGTTCACAGTAAGATCACAGTGTGAATGGATTTCAGAGTTTCAGAGCTCTTCACAGAACTTATATTCAGATATATGGACATAAGCATGTGAAATACATCTATTTTATATGTTGTGTGTCTAATGATCCAAATACTGTTTTCCTGCTGCTAAGTTCATGAATGTGTGTGTGCGTGTCTTTATATCAGTCTGTGTTAGTAAAATATTTCCTCATTTATTTCTTGACGTAGTCTATGTATTCTGTTTATTAAATGTTTTATATGAAGGAATCACCGTAATAAAGTTATTTTTGCTATGATCTGGTGTTCTGTGGTTTTCTGTCAGTCTGTGTGTGTTTGTACCAGTGTTATTTTAGTGTCACTGAAGCACTATTATAGTTTTGTTATTGATTAGTTTTGGGTGTTTTTCCTTTTAATTATGATAGGATAGTGGAGAGCAGACAGGAAGTGAAGTGGGACAGAGAGGATTGGGAAAGGTCCTCAAGCCAGGATTCGACTCGGGACGCCCGTAGCGCAATGGCACTGTATGTCGCCGCACTTGCCCACTAGACTATTGGCACTGACACCATTATAGTTTTTATAAATATTTTGAATTAGTGTTTATTTTTGTATTGTATATTTATGTTCATTTTGTTTACATTTTCATTGTTTTGTTCTGTGTTCTTGTCATTTTTATTATTATTATTTGAATATTTAAATATGCTTTTTAATTTTATTTTAGTTTATTTCTTTAGAGCATGAAATTAAACAATTAAAATGAGAAATGCTGCGCTGAAAACTTGTTTTAGTTAAAGTTTTTTCAAGTAATAAAACCTTTTTTTTTATGGTTAACTGTAATAATTCTGGTTTGTACCTGAAATGAGCAAAACCACTTTTTGGGAATGTCCTCAGTTGTTAAAGAAGAAAAAAAGGAAGAGGATGTATAAACAGTGTTCGTATATAAAGCTGTGTGAAGTCTATGTAATGTCCTCATGTAGAGAGCTAAATGAACGTGTGTGTTAGTCTAGAAATACTGATCATATTTGTGAGATGAGACCAAAGTTTGGAGAATTTCCCAGTTTTTGACTAGTGTTCTGTCGTCTTTAATCATTCTAATGTTATAGGAGTGTAACATGTCGTTCTCTGAACTGTTATTGTGTAACGTGAGCAAAAGTGTAACATGAGATCACCACATACTTGCGCACTGTTATCTCTGTTTGTTCATGACTCTGCTCATGAAAACATAGTTTCATTGTTGCAGTGCAGTCGGTTCATTGTTCAATTCATTGTTTTATTGTCAGATCTCAGCAGTTTCCAGAGAATATCCATACAGTTGATTCTTTGTGGTCCTATTTCTCGTCAGTGATTGAGCAACTCTTGAGCAGTTCTTCATTAAAATCATCTGTGTGTGTCTGAGTCTGATCTCAGTGGTTGTTTCGCGGTGTTTTAAATTTCGTGTGTGTGATGTGGTGTTTTTCCAGCGATCGGTCCAGATGAATCAGATCTGCACGTTTACACGATTCACTGGCCATTAGCTCAAAGCTCACAGCTGAAATGTGTTACAGTACCATTTTTTTTAATGCGTGTGTGAGTGTATTTGTTCCATATTTTGAGGACAAATTTGTACCCAGACGTGACCTAAAACTGAACAAACCACCTTTTGGGGACGTCCTCATTTGTGAAAGCACTATTAAAAAAAGTTGTTGGTTTTTTTGTGGAAAAAGTGCAGAATGGTTTTAGTTAGGGTTAGTGTGTGGCTTTGGTTTGGTTATAAAATTATCTGTATATATAAAGAATAGAAGTCTGACCCCATTTAGATAAAAGTGTGTGTGTGTTTGTGAAGGTACTGTTCTGTTTGTTGGTGTTTGTAGTGATAACTACTGCTGTGGTAGTGAGTGTGCGTGTGTGTTTTAGCGTGTGCTCAGACCACACTCGCACAAACACGCATGTAACATCACAGTGACAGCAGCTGTGGATGAATGTGGTTTTCCTGCTCATGTTTGTCATCACGGATTATACAGGACACACTTCCTAACGCCGCCATCCCATGATTCAGCATTAAACACTCACTGCACTTATGCATGTATCTGAAGTTTCGTCTGCTCACCAAACCTGCATTTATTTGATCAAAAATACAGTAAAAAGTTAAATATTATTAGAATGTAAAACAGCTGCTTTCTATGTGAATATCTGTTAAACTGTAATTTATTTCTGTGATGCGCAGCTGAATTTTCAGCATCATTACTCCAGTCTTCAGTGTCACATGATCCTTCAGAAATCATTCTAATATGCCGATTTGCTGCTCAGCAAACATTTCTGATTATTATCAATGTGATAAGTATTGGGATAAGATTTTTTTTTTAAATGCTTATTCATCAAGGCTGCATTAAATTTTTAACCCTAACCCAAAATTAAAGTGTCAGTAAAAACATTTTTAATGTTAGAAAAGATTTGTATTTCAAATAAACGCTGTTCTTTTGAACTTTCTATTCATCTGTGAATCCTGAAATTCAAATCCAAAATATTGAGCAGCACAACTGTTTTCAACATTGATAATGATTGCAGTCTGTCATTTCACTGGAAGATTCAGTTTTGACATTTAACATTATGAGGTTAAAAAATATGTAAAAACATATGCATGGATGAATCATTCACAATATGATCAGTAACATGCATTTAGAAAATAGATAGATTTGCATTTCATGCTGAATTTAATAGAGACAGAGACGCACAGAAGCGTGTTGTGCGACTGTTATGAGATGGTTTGTGTGTTCATTAATGTTGCCATGGAAACATACGTGTGTATCCAACGCTGTGTGTGTTTTTTACATGAGAACTCTCCATTATAGTTACTGAATCATCTGACAGAAAATCAAACACACTCGCATTGAAGGTTGATCTTAATGGTTGTCTGATTGTTCACCTTCATTTGTTTCACATCATTCACCAGCAGAACCACAACTAGCATCACTGCCATTAAACCACACACACACAGCATAATTATAGAAGCAATGGTGAGAATGACTTAGCAGCGCTGTGTGTGTGTGTGTGTGTGTGAGAGAGAGAGAGAGTATCTGCTTAACCATATTTTGGGGACAAATTTGTAATGCGGTATAAACTGGTATAAAAATATATATATTTTTAAATACATTATTATTATTATTATTTTGTAATTTTTTTAAATGTTTTTCTGTTATGTATAGCACTAGGGTTAGGTTGGAAAATGTTTAACTTTGTGTATAAAAAAACAAAAGAAGTCTATGTAATGTCCCAATTTAGATAGCTAAGTAAATGTGTGTGTGTGAGTGAGAGAGAGAGAGAGAGAGAGTGTGTGTGTGTGTGTGTGTGTGTGTGTGCATGTTTGTTTGTTAGTGTGTGTGTTTCAAGAAATAGATCAGTAGGAAGTGATCACTTCCTGTATGGCTTCTCATATCGAGAGAGTGTTTGTGTGTGTATGTGTGTGATGATCAGAGGAGGCTGATGTTAATCTTACACAGGAAGTGAGTTGAGAACTCTCTGAGGGGGTGTCACCACGAAATAACTGTCAATCACACACACACACACACCGCCGGAGCTCTGTGAACCCTTCCTGCTCTTCACGAGATGAAGGTAAGTTGATTTCCAGTCACTGAGAGCGGCTCTGCTGTCTGTCAGTGTGTCTCAATCTCTGATCATCATATTCTACTCAAACGTGTGAAATATATTTGAGGACGGATCAGTTTCTTTCTCAGCTGTGCAGCAGATTCAGACACTGACATGAATCAGAATCACAGCAGGTAAGATCAATTTCAGACAAAAAACAATTTATGACAGAATATAAATGTACACATGCATATAAACATTTAGAATGTTGAATGAATTCTGTCACTTTGCAAAATAATATCTGATAAATGCAAAAGTAAAAACATGATTTCGTGTTTTGCACAAACGCTAGATTTTCACCGAAACCCATAACAACTTAAAAATAATCTTGATTGTGAATCCAGATGAATATTTCTAAGATGTGATGACTTCAACGGTTTTGTGTGCACCGATGAGACGCACCTGAAAATTCCGTCAAACATAAATGATTTCAGTTCCACAGAACAGGGTCTGGTTCCACTTTTGTTCTGTTTGGTCTCTCAGTACCTCTGTAGATCAGCAGTCAAGCCGTCGGTGAGATATCTGTAAAGTTAGACGATCTCCAAAATCCCTCGTCGCACTATTTATAGCGGTTTATGAGCAGAAATGATCCGCTGTACTGTAAATACAGCGCCACACTCTTAAAAAATAAGGTTTGAAAAAAGGGTTTTTGCAGCGATGCCATAGAAAAGGCCAACACTCTTAAAAATGCTGATTTGTTTCATCACAGCTTTGGGTCAGATATGAACTAACCTAACTTTTGGGTTAAAAATTGAATGTAATAATTTAACCCAACAGCTGGGCTACTCCACATTTGGCCGAAAGATGGGTTTTAAACAGCCCAGCATTCGTTTAACCAGTGAGAGAACCTTTCCGTGAGCGATTCCTACAAGTGTGAAGGACGTTTGAATCTTCTAAAGACCCATTATCCTTGATACATTCTTAAAAATAAAGATCTTTATTACCATTTATGGTTCATGAAGAAACTTTAACATCATGGGCACTGATCAAAAGGTTCTTTGAAATGTTTTTCACACTAAGAAAAAACATGGTTCGTTTAAGAGCTCTTCACTAAAAGGTTCTTCTACAGTATCGCTGTGAAAACACACTGTTGGAAGCTTCATTCTGAAGCGTGAACTGTCGTGAGCGTGTCTCACAGATTTATTTATGACATGAATGTGCTCGACCTCCTTTAAAAACACTCGCCAAACAAATCACCGCAGCAGCCGTGTGTGAGAAATCACTGACTTCAGTGGATTAACAACTTCATTTCATACATTCGTATGAAGGTCCAGAATGGTGCAAGTGAATAGTTTTGGCTCAACTCGAGCTCTGACAGCGCTCTCAAAATAAAAACACTTAGTGTTTATGTATTATATAACATTACACTGTGATTAACAGTATTAGATGAATTTCATTTGTTGACCAGAGACAGTTCTCTGTTATCGCTGTTGGGCCTGTGAGCAAGACCACTAACTAAGAGTTAGTTTTAAAGCTACTCAACTAGCTGACAGGAAACGTGCCCAGAACATTCTGGCAAGTCATGAACAAGTGTTCGCTAATAGAATGTTTGTCTGCGTTTTTCAAAAGCGTCGTAAGCTAGATTGATCATAGAGACCATTGGTGGCAATGGGTTTACTCAGGCTTACGACGTTTAATAATGTTCTCAAAATGTTACAAAAACATTGTGTATGGATCATTTATGGAACTTTCTTTTAAAACGGTTGGACACATTTAAGTTCGTCTAAGATGCTTTAGACAACATTGAAAAGTAACATTCCCATAATGTTTGCAAAATAATAAAAACAAACATTCCCATTGATGCTGTCTTTAATGTTCTAATAACAAAGGGAAAAAACATTTTTTACTGCATGTTTTGCACGTTCAGAGAACAACGAAGAACGTTTTCATAACTTAAAGGTGCAGAAGGTTCTGTGAACATATTTCTGTTAGCTGGGATATTTGTCAAAAAAAATCATATTTCAGTCCAGAATAATAATGGTGATTTTCAGTGTAAAGGCTGCGTTTATAATGCGAGTGAATCCACCTTATTCTTCAGAATAGAAGTAAGCATATGGACGTCCAGTCCATTAGCTGCTATAGCGAAATGACAAGAATAACAACAAAGTGCAGTAAACGGTAAAACTGTTTGCACTACAAACCGCTGTGTTCATAATTAATACATTAAAATAATATGGTAAGACACAGCAGTTTGCAACATTAAGCGGCAAAATGAGCTGTTTTGTACAGCTAAAAATAGCTGGAAATGGCCTCACCCGCTCTTACAAGAAAAAATTGTGACCCTGGAGCAGGAAAGCAGTCTTAAGTATCACGAGTCTATTTGTAGCAATAGCCAACAATACGCTGTATGGGTCAAAATGATTGATATTTCTTTTATGGCAAAAATCATTAGGATATTAATTAAAGATCATGTTCCATAAAGGTATTTTGTAAATTTTCCTACCATAAATATGTCAAATATATCAAATATATGCATTGCTAAAAATTTTGTTTTGACAACTTTAAAGGTGATTTTCTCAATATTTTGATTTTTTTCCCCCCCAGATTTTCAAATAGATGTATCTCGGCCAAATATTGTCCTAAACATCATACATCAGTGGAAAACTTATTTATTCCGTTTTCTGATGATATATAAATCTGTTTCCAAAAATTGACCCTTATCACTGGTTTTATGGTGCATGGTCACAAATAAGGTAGATAGTAATTTTTTTATTTTGTGTAATTAAGTCAAACACGGTGTGCAAACCAATCACGAACATCAAAAGCGAACAGAACATCATATAATCAGTGATGTTTTTTTTTAAACTGAACGTCTCAAGTAGCACGAATCTCTGTTCTATTTGTGACACCACTTTCGAATTACTGGAATTTGGAACGTTCGCTTTGACGGGTCCAGCGTAGACAGCGGCGCTTCCCTTTTTAATGACACATTATTCTCTAAATAACGATTGTGAAAGGAGCTGTAAGCAATATAAATGAGCTCAGGTGTTGTTTAGTGAACAGCAGATTTGGTCCAATCAGAGACGAGTGAACGCACATCAGGTCACATGACTCACGCTCCAGTTACAGTCACATTATGATCAGTGAACACACACACATAAACTATTAACCAATGACAAAGGAATAAACTTCTGAACATGCATGTGGAGTGCCAGCTGACAAAAGTTTCTGATCAACTTTTGAACTTAAATGCTGATATTAATATCACCTCTAAACGCTACTGAATTTCAACAGTGTGTTTGTGAAGTACATTAATGTACCTAAATCAGAGGGTTCGTGTAAATGTAGCTGTTCTAAGATCAGCATGAAAGTGATTCTTAGCTGGGGATCTGACAAACAGGAAACAGCAGGAGGTGACAGGAAACCATAAAGAACTTCACACTAAAATTAGCAGTGTGGACATGTGTTCCTCTGAGCATCATTCATGCGTGACAGACGTTAAATCAAGCGCTTAATATCTGTTTTGATCGTGACACGGCTCATCAGAGCTAAATAAATCAGTCACGGACATCCAGCGATGTCAAGCGAAACCACATGAAACAGAAGTTTTACAGGACCATGTGGACTGTACAAATTTACAGCGCAGCTGATTTCAGATCTTCTGTGATCAGATGAAGAGGAAATGAACACTCTGATCTCATAGAGGGGAGAGCGGGAACGAAAGCACCATTTTTCAGAAAAACATCATTTAAAAAGATAAAGTTGTAGACAGAGATGTATTTTTGCTGTGTAACTCAGAAGTGTGGCCTATTAATACCAGGTGGTATTGTGTAAAACTGTAGAAAGACTTCAGTATAATTACAGTTTGAACTTCAGTTGCACATTGTTACTTTTGACCCCGTTGATTTGGGCGAAAGTAACACAATACAAGCTGTTTTTGTGTTACTCTTGTTTTTATTAAAATACATGACTATGACCGTGTTAATATGTAACTGCAAACATAATTTGTCCTTAATCTTTGCAAAACATTATTACATTTACCTTTTAAATTTAAGTTTCATCGAATGTTTCAAAACCTGAGTGTACAAACTTTAATTATTTTAATTATTTATTTATTCAACTTATTTTAATAAAACATTTTTTAACAGAATGAACAATATGAAAATTAAATTAGCATGATACAAATTCTCAACATAATTTAACAGTAGGTCTATTCATGTTTCCATCCAGTTGTTTTTATGAATAAATTCAAAATGTGCATAAAAACATCTGGAAACACTGCAAATTCATAGGTGGAGGTGGAAAAGCTAAAGTATGGCTAAAACCTAAATATGACAAAGGTAAATGTGATGTAGCAACAGAACTGAGACTGATGTGTCTGACAGACAGGCTTATGTCCAGAAACACCCTCATGAACATCTGACTGAATCAGAGCTCTGTCTGTCTTTCTGATCTTCACTCTTGGCATATTCTTCTGGTATAATACAACAGAAACATTTATAATTAATGTTTTAAAAAATGATGCAAGACACAGAAAGTCACCAAATTAGCATGCTGCGGGACTAAACAAACACTTGTTGTCACTGTAGGAGGACAAAAATAACAAGTGTTACTTTCGTCCCGACAGGAACTCCTGACAATTAAATCCGATTTACTCTGAAAAGCCAAACTTCAGGATGTGTTACAGCACGAAATAACCTGTAGATTGATCATTACTGTGACACATGAAACAAGAAACACAACAACTAATTTGACAAAAATTAACGCTTTCATAATTTACTTATTGTACTCGAAAACTGCTTTGCGGGCCTAACCGTGGGAAACAATGATGATATTTCTCAGCTCCGTCAGCGGTTGTGAGCTGAATGTGTTGTCATAGCTTGGAAAGCAAATGTAGTCCGGGCTCTGAGAAAATAGCTTTGTTCCTTTCGTCCCCGCTCTCCCTTACTGAGATATATTTGCTTTTAGAAAAAGTTCAGTGTCGTCATTCTACTAGTGCGGTCGTGGCATTGCTCGTACGGCTCTCTGGTCTGACAGAGCAAAGTCAGTTCATGAACTTCTCTGTTAAACTGATGGTGATTTGAATCAGTTCCAGTTCACCCAGCTCAACTAAACCATCCGGGAAGAACATTGCATGACCTGAGCTGGATGAGTATTATGAAACACTGTAAATGTGTCCAGGAGCAGTGTTAAAAATGACTAATCCCAACACATCTGTCTGTACACATCATGACATGAGCTCCATTCATCAGCACTGCATTAAAATACAGTGACGTTAACAAAGAATCAGAGTTAGAAACGAAGCTGACACGCTATGGCCCGATTTCACAAACAGCTTTTTATAAATATGGTTTAGATAGAAACATTACTGCTGCGCATCTTGAGACAAAACAATGAAACCGATGTTTTAAGGTCAATCAGTGGAAGTTTCCTTCAGTTAAAACAGCGCATGCATTTTAGTCTGAGACTAGACTTAAGCCGTGTCTGTGTTAGCGGGCGTTTGAGTCTGTGTTCACCAGTGCTGAGGGTAACGTGTTACGAGTAACGCAAGTTACATAATCAGATGACTTTACTTTGTAAAGTAACACTTTACTTTTAAATTTAAAAGAAAATATCTGAGTTACTTTTTCAAATAAGTAACGCAAGCTACTTTATTTTCCCCTTTGCTGACTACATGTACATATCAAACTGTAAAATGCAATCTCAGAATATGGTGCAAACCTGCAATAATTAAATTAATATTAAATTAACACAAATATCCTTGTGTTTTATCCCATTTTATTAACCGGCATCTTTGCTGCTGTTCTTTGATGATCCAATTTAACCATACTAATAAGCAAAAATGACTTTAGACAAACAGCATTTGTGTTTCTTTTTTTTTTTTCTACTGAAGATGAGTGTTGATCTTTCTTCTCCTGTGTTCTACTCTACAGACATTCATTTACATTTCCTTCAGCCTGAGGCATATTCATTTTACTTTTGGCGTGAAAGAGTTTTACTTTTTCCAAAAATAGTACTTTTTATATTAAAAACAACCCTGCCCATATTTAAAAAGTAATTCAAAAGTAACGTAACGCATTACTTTCCATAAAAAGTAACTAATGTAATGTAATTAGTTTGTGTTTTAGTGAGTAACGCAACATTGTAACACATTACTTTTAAAAGTAACTTTCCCCACACTGCCGTTCACAGCAGCTGTATGTTGTGTGTCGGCAGGAGGAGTTTGTGACGTGATGACGCGTCTCCATTGATGATGGTGAGTGACAAACACGACTTGATTTCATCATTTCGTCTGTGATTGGTCTGTAATGGATGTCGGTGTGTTGCAGCAGATGTGGTGTGTGTGTCACTGATCAGATGTGTTGATTTCTCAGGATGGCATGAACAGACGAGAGTGGATCAGACACGCACACGCACACGTACACCTGGATGAAGGTTTGTCTCACGACTCATGAAACACAAGAGTGTGTTTGTGTGTGAAACACATGCAGAGACAAACCAATACAACTTTAAAGATTTCACTTTGACATCACACATTTGAAAGAACTAGATCACTAGAGCATACAGGCCATCACATATTCATGTAAGGAGAGTCAGATGTATTTCTAGAGCGCTGTATAAAATACAGATTGTGTCAGAACAGTAATGAACAGGAAAATAAGTGTTAAAATGCTGAAAAATAATGAATTATGAAACAAATTTTATTTTAGCTGTAAAACAGCTCTACAGAAGACAACAGAGTCATTATTCAGATCAGTTCAGTTCAATAACTGTGTCAGTGTTGCAAAAAACGATTTTCTTGCTCAGTATTTCTGTCGGTGAAAATATCTAAGCATTCTGAAATCAAGATGCGTTTACTACAGAAGCAAAATAACATACAATACAAAGTATCTCATAAATGTATCACTATGAAGTGATTTCATGTTTAAACAAATGTAAACATCTGCAGAAAAATAAACTTCATTCAAAGGGAAAATGAGAATATTTTTCTGTCCATATTGGCTGATATTTGTAACAGACGTAATATCTAATGCTGCTATCCTACTCAAGTAAATGTTTCTTAATTTAAAAATTCTAGATATCTGTAGTTAAAATGAGCCACATTTTGATAAATGACTTATAATACCATCACATAAGCTATGCATGAGATCTAATGATGTTTTTATAAATTAGCATAGGTCTCTTAAATATATATGTTTTTTAAATGTGAAAAAGTCTAATTGTTTTAAAATTATGAGAGTTAGAATATCAGCACGTGCCTTCTTCAGCCACAGCACAACATGCAGGTGAAATAAAAAAAAAAAAAAAAAATAGAGCAAAACATTGTTCAAAAACCTTTGCTTTGTTGGTAAGATTACTTATAATTGCTGTAGTACACTTATTAGTGATGAATGAAATTTGTGTTACCATTTCTCTGACAGGCTTCATGTAACTCTGCCCTGCCCGTCTTTAAAAAGTCAGACCGATCAAAATGATTGTTACATGTCAGCAAGTGTCGAGGCAACAATGTAACTTCGGTTATTATGATTAAAATGTAAAAACGTGAAGAGAGACACTTCAACCTTATTTGGCCCATTTTCCCTGACAGCCCATTTTAGCTGACTTCACTCTAATGGGAAACGAGACGAAATACTGAGGAAGAAAATCATTTTGTGCAGTACACGTTTTGAGCTGAAATTATGTTGATAACGTCTCTGTGATGTCTCCATCTAGTGGCGCAGATCAGTCAGTGCAACTCAAACACATGATGAGTGTGTGCAGCCTCCAGCATGTTTAAATATTCATTAATACTGTTATTTATTAACTATTCCGCTCTAACTGCACGTGTGTGTGTGTGTGTGTGTGTGTGTGTGTGTGTGTGTGTGTTACAGACGACTGTCCTAATGAAAGAGCTCCTAAAGGTCGCATCAGTGCAGGAGTAAGTGTGTGTTTGTTGGTCTCTGTGAATGTGTGTAGTGTTGTGTGTAGTTGTGTCAGTGTGTGTGTTTGTGTCTGCAGGATGTTGTGCACGCTCCTCCTCGTCCACTGCGCGTTAAGCCAGGTGAGCACAACAACACAACACAACACAACACCAGCGTTTGTCAGGACATTTTTCTCATGCTGCTTTCATGGTTTATATTTCAGCACTTCACACACAAACACAACACACATGTGCTGTCAGAGATGGGCAGGGTTTTAGTTAAATGTATTTTTAAAATATGTATTTAATCACTTAAGAGCTTTTTGTCATTTGTATGTTGAGAAACTGTATTTTGTGAACCTTTATCATTTCTTCAACCTTCATCATTTTAACAACTTTTAAAAAATGATGGAGTGTTTTAAATAAAATAACATGGCACTATCCCTGACTAAAAAAACCCTACTGAACACACTGCATGTTTGTTGAGCCCCAAGTGCCTTTACCAATGTAATCAATGTGACGGTGAACACAAACACAGGCGCATGTGCAGGAGTCACACTCAGTTGTATTTAAAATACAAATTACACTACAGTTATAATGTGATAGATTTGATGAGCACATAAGCTGTTTGTAATCTGTAACACCATCACAGGATGTAAAGGACCCGCCGTCAACAGAGAACTCAAACCCGGGAGACTGCCGAAGAGCGCCTCAGGTACAGCCGTCTGTCTCTCTGTCTGTCTGATGCAGTGTTTTAATGAACATATAGGCAGTATTTTATAAGGCGCTTGAGCTTGTGTTGAATTGTGAATTATTGTGTGTGTCTGCAGATGGACGATTGGAGCTCATGGGATCTGCTGACAGGGTAAAGAAAACACCTAACTTCTGTTTATTAATAAATACACTACCATTCAGCAGTTTGGCTCAGTAAGACCGAACACATTAAACTGATCACTGAGTTACAGCATGTTTGATCAAATAAATGCAGTCTTGGTGAGCAGAAGAGACGTTTTCAAGAACATTTAAAAATTGTGCTGATGCCAAACGACTGACTGGTAGTTTATATGCAGTATTGTTGAAGAAATATAATACATATAATTATTCCTGTGAGCTTGTGTTTGTGTTGTTTTTGTGCTGATGCTCATACGTGTGAATCTCTTCATGACAGGCGCTCGCAGTCCCAGAGAGGTAATCGCACTGCAGACAGACGGCATACTGAAACACACACACCTGTGATAAACACACACACACAAACACACGTGTGTTCAGCGTAGTGATTGTGTACTGCACTTTCAGGCCGGTGAAATCATTACCCAGAGATCACCTGCGTTTACCGCCTCTACCGGTACAGACCACCACCTGTCCAGACCGGTTTGACCAGTTTGACGAGTCTCCTCCATCCAGACCAGCACCAACGTCACCACACACCAGATCACACAACAACAGACCCGCGTGGACAGAGTGAGTCTCGAACACACACACACACACACGTTTGTTTTTGTGAATTGTGGGGACTTTCCATAGACTTCTATAGTTTTTATACTGACCAAACGATATTGTCTGTCCCCTAACCCTAAACCTACCCCTCACAGAAAACATGTTTGCATCGTTACACTTTCAGATAAACACCATTTACTAATTTTAATCATTTTTTAACATTGCAAAAACAAAAACACACACACCTAATGTGTCTGATTCATGTTTTTTTAATTGTCAGATCCAGTCCCACCGAGCGAGAGAATGTAAGTCCATTTCTGTGCTGTTTGACACAGTCAATCAGTCAAACACAGAAACTTCAATTCTTTATTTTATTCTCCTTTTCCAAGTAACTTGTTCTGCAGTCATGATATTCATCATAGAGAACCAACTAGTAATAAAAACATTATATATAAATAAAGGTGACTTGACGTGACTTGACTAAAAACATTTGTTGGAACAAGATTAATTACTAGTGCTGTTTCAACACTGTTAGACTGAATGTCTCAATCTAAGATGATTCAGTGACAGCAGTTCTCAGTTTGTCTCACCAGAGAATGCAGAATCATGGGAAGAACAGTTTTCAAAGATCATTAGACAGATACGCAGTTCACGTCCTTTTCTTATCATGTCTAATTATTTATCATTGAACAGAGACTTTTTTAAAACATCTGTTTATCAAACATGCACTGTTCTGACTCCTCTTCATCCACACGAGTCTTCTTTACAATCCCACGACAAACGATTACAAACAATGAAGTCAGGCGACTGATGAACAGTTTTTTATGACTCCCTTAAACTTGCCAAGGCCTGTTAATCTTGAAATCGGTTACAGAAACGTTTCACATGGCTGGGACTGTATGAAGAGTAATTTGACATGTAGGTCAAAGGGGAAGAGCTGTGACGAGAACCAAAAACAAGCTGAGAGACAAACGCCGAACATCACAGACTACAACACACAAACAACGGAAAATTACAGTTAATAATGTCCACATCAAAGCAGGGCATGTTGTAACAGTGGAAACCTGACATTTCAGCAAAGCTTTTATAAAACGAAAGACATACAGTAACATCTAACCACTATTTTAACCAACAAATACTGTATTTAAAGAAACAGATGTTCCAAATGTAATGAAATTGACAGAAATTACGATTAAAGCATCATGTCTGATATTTTCATATAAGTAACTCAAACATAAGTCAGATAATTCACATAAATAATAATACATTTCACCCTCAGGTTAAAAATCCATCATCTGCAAGTAAGTTATGTTGCTTCATATAATCCAATAATATAATATAATATAATATAATATCATATAATACAAACTGTAATATCATATATCTGTTTGGCAGGTCAGGCGTCTCACAGGTTTTCTCTGGATCTGGACTGTCAGGATTTGGACAGGTACTGACTGCATTAAAACATTCTGTGCTTTAACATCATTAATCAAGGTATGATGTGTGTAATTGGTGTTTGTGTTTGTTTGATCCTGCAGTTGCTTTGAGGACGAGAAGAGCTCGCTCGGTAAGAATCACAGCTGAAGCTGCTCGGATTCACGTCGCTGACGCCTCAAACTCTCTGCGTTCGTTACAGATTCAAACGTGAGGAAACAGCAGCATCACGAATGGCCGCCCGCTAAAGGAGAAAACAACAGCAGCTTCACCAACCACAGCAAACCCGCGGAGGTACAGCACACATCAGCATCATTACTGGGCTGGGTTTTGTTCATCAGTGTCGCTTGAATCATTATTACAGTTAGTCTCTATTAACCTCAGTGTACAGTTATATTCACTGTTTACAGTTGAGATGAAACAAAAGTAGCTACAGATCTTTTCTGGAGTGTTGTAACAAAGTATCAGAAGAGAAAGAAGCGTAGGGCGGTGACTCAGTTCTGTCTGCCGGGTGTTGATGGGATGTTAGGGTGGGGGCGTGGCACTCAAAAACGAGGCGGGTCTAAATGTGAGCTTGCAGACGAGTTTGGGTGGAGATGAGGTGAACTAAATGATTAAAGAGTCTATATGGAGAAAAACATCCAGTTGTGAAATCTTGATTTGAATTTTACAAGGTTAAGAAAATTTCTTAACACAGGGCCAGTCAGAAGCTTGGAATGATTAAGATTTTGTAGTGTTTTTAAAAGACGTCTCTTCTGCTTACCAAGACTGCATTTATTTGATGAGAAATACAGTGAAAACTGTTACGTTTTATTACAATTTAAAATGTCTTCTGTTTTCTGTTCTAATGTATTGTAAAATGTCATGTATTATTGTTAAAACTATAGTACCATTAAAAAGTGTTAGATAAAACTGCTCAAATGTGACAGTAAAGACATTTATAATGTTACCATGTTAGATTTCTATTTCAAATATGCTGCAATGCTGCTCTTTTCAGAATCAGAATCAGAATGAGCTTTTATTGCAACGTATGTTCACACATATGAGGAATTTGTTGTAGTGACAAAAGCTCCACAGTGAACTTTCTATTCATCTGTGAATCCTGAAAAATAAAATGCATGACAGTTCCTACAAAAATACTGGACAGCACAGCTGTTTTCAACATTGCCAATAATCAGAAATGTTTGTTGAGCAGCAAATCAGCATATTAGAATGATTTCTGAAGGATCACGTGACACTGAAGACTGGAGTAATGATGCTGAAAATTCAGCTGCGCAACACAGAAATAAATTACAGTTTAACAGATATTCACATAGAAAACAGCTGTTTGAAATTGTAATAATATTTCACATTTTTACAGTATTTTTGATCAAATAAATGCAGTGAGAAAAAAAATGTTTTTCAAAAACCTTAAAAAAAACAACTATTACAAATATTGTATATGGCTGAACAGACTGCATTTAGAAATAAATAAAATATATTCAATGAAATATATTGGATTTACATTTCACGTCTGTCCTGCAGGGATTGGCGGATCAGAACTGGTATGTTGGTATGGTTAGTCGTGTGGACGCTGAACACGCTCTTCACCTGGTCAACCGGGTAAAAAAAAAAACCTTCATTTCACTCTGACATCATGACATTTGGCAAGAATGTGTAGAAATTCTGTTTGGCAAATAATCAAAAAATGAGGAAATAATATGGATTGTGCAAGAATTACATTTAGATACAGAACATATGATATCAGCTGCCTGTGTCCACAGGAAGGAGCCTTTCTGGTGCGCGACTGCTCGAAGAACACTACCTATGAGCCCCTGGTCCTCGCTGTGTTTTACGACAAACGAGTGTTTAACATTCAGATCCGTTTCAGTGACGAAACCGGCAAATTCACTCTGGGAACGGGACTGAGAACCAACGATGTGAGTTACACACCCACAGAACGCAGAGTTACGCCGGAGCGGAGACGGTACGTCACCATCATCTCTCGTCTCTTTGTCTTTCAGAGGTTTGATTCGGTCACTGACATCATCAAGTTCCACTCCATTTTTCCCATCGTTCTCGTTGACGGGCGGAAATCTTCCACGGCAGCCAATCAGAGGAGGCAGTGTGTGCTACTGTACCCAATCACGAAGCAGGACCTGACAGAGCTGTTGACATAAGAGCAAATGCAGACAAACCGCAACATCTCCGGGACGTTCAACTGACCTTTTAACTTTATAAGACTTTGTAGTGATGTTTGACTGGTGCGGACTCAAAAAAAGAAAAGCAAAAGAGCTCATCTGATAGAAAGAAGAGAAATCAATAGTTTTGTTTAATAATGTGGCTGTGTAGTATGTAAAGGATTCAGTATTTTTGCCATTTTAAAACACGCATGTAAAGCGCATGTGAATATTTGGCTGAATGCAGACACACACAACAACTGTTTTCCCAGAAACTTTGAATGCGTTTCCATTTTTATTGAATCACAATTAACATTTTCTGGCTTATGAATAATTTAAAAATAGATATTATGCTTCTGAAGCCTCAGAACAATGTACAGATTATACTCATGACACATGTTTAAAAACAAACAGATCCCCTACAGTTCGGCTGTAACTTTACATAACGTCAACAGTAATAAAAGCAAACAGTTTACTGGTTTGATCATGAGGTAGATTTACAAAGATAAACACATCAAACCGCCTCGACTCTTCAGTAATGTACATTTTACAAAAGGAACATTGCGTTTGAAGTAGACTCTGAGGGTGAGTGTACAAGCGTGAAATACTTTTGTTTGTTTGCAAAAACACTTGCGTCACACGTTTGAATTTCAGAAGTGACAAAGCCTCATTCGACAAAGACCATGTGTGCGGCTGTGGATTCAACCCAAACATCGGCCGTGAATCAGCGCACACCGATCAGAAAAGATTCACATCAACACTGATGCTTACGTGACAATGAAATGATTTCAGTGAATGTGCTTCATGTGAACATTTGTGAAACTCCAAATGCAAGACGTATATAGACGTGACGTCTGTCTGAAACGATCCTGTACAGTTGTGACGAATAACACACAACATCCTAAAACAGACATTAGTGATGTTTAAAACCTCTTGGTTTCAGAATTATGACCTTCTCAAGAATAACTTTTACATATTGGCAGTTCAGTTTTACATTTCTTTTTAAAAACCTCTATATATACACATATATATGAACATGTTTGTCATTGCAGCTGTCAAGAAGGCCGTGGCAGGACCGGGGTAAGTAATATGGAACATTTTTCTGTTATTTCCAAGTAGACATGACTTGAATAGCTAATACTTGGTCAAGTCTAACAACAGGAAAAGTTTATTGGCACTGAACTACCGTCGTCCACCAACCAGCTTTATTCCCAAACTTTAAAATGATGTCACAAATGGCACCGCCTTAAAAAAATCAACAGAAGCATGACGAATCTAAAAGGGAATGTAGCTGTTTTTACGAGAGCGGTTTCTCAGAGACTCCCTTTAGAACGAACTCAATTACCTGATACTTCTGTCCGTGAACTTTCTTGAGTTTCATCTTGAATGAAGGCTGTTTCCTCACCGTCTGTTCCTGCTCGTGATCCACTGAGCCAATCCACTTATAGTTCTTGAGGGTTTGGACGCCAACGTTGACCGCCTGAACTGAAGGATTCGGGTGGTTCAGAACCACAACCGGCTGGTCCGGACCGGGAATCTTGATGCGCTGATTCGCTTTCAGAGGAGTCAACCTCAGTTCTTCGTGAGCTTTGGTTGAGAGACGAGGAAGGCCCATCCCAGCCGACGATGACCTGCGTTTCTTGGCTTTTCTCTTTTCTTTCTTGTGTTTTTTACGCGGTGGCGAATCTTGGCGCTTCGCTTCGTTTTCACAAAGGTTTCTCTTTAGTATCAGCTTGATGGCCACTTCCGGACTGCCGGACGCGTTCTGCTCGCTGAGCGTGCAGCAGAGAACCGGTCGCGCCGTCAAACTCTCCTCTCGTATCGGCGCTTCTGGAAGCTTCTTGGTGGGTTCCAACAAAGAACTGGGAATCCTGAACAAAGCTACTTTTGGATACATGTTGGAAACACAGCCATCCACGTTCCGTCCAGGATCCCGTTCAGAATTTCCCTTGTCTTGCTGTGAAATGTCATCCTTGCTCGATGGAACGAAGCTCTGGTTTGGCACAGCCACTGGTTGAGCTGAACTTGGAGCTTGTTTTGAATGAGTTTTCTCAGATGTTTTCACTTTTCCACAAGTCTTAGATATTCCAGAGCCTTTGCTAGTCGCATCCTCCGTCTTTGTTTCTTTGAGACCCAGAGAGGCTCCTTTGGGTTTCTCCTCAGTTTCCTCCTTTTTAATCAGAATACTACAGACCAGTGATTGCTCTGCGCTCTTCGCCTCGTCCTTCGGCTCCTTCATCGCTACTGTCCAGCGCTGCGTTTCTGGCGAGGGCTTTGAGATGCTTTGAGTCGCTGTAGGTGTAGGACAGAGAGAGAAAACTGATGAGATCACAGGAAGACTTTCAGAACTTAACTCTGGAGTCTCAAGCGTGATGATCTCTGGATCCTTGGTTTTTAGGTTGCGCTTGTTCCTGGCCGGCATCTCTGAAGAACACTGTGGTTTGTGTGCTGAATGAACAGTCTTTGTGATCGTCTGAACACTGGTGCATGTTGAAGAGTGCTGCTGTTTGGCCTTGTGAGATGCTGACGACTTGGACGGGCTGACTGGAGACCCTTTGGCAACTTGACACTTGAAGGACAGTTTTCCTCCAGCTGCGGCTGGTGAAGGTTCACCCACGCTGCTCCTCTGGTCTTGTGGGATCAACCGTAGCTCCAGCTCACGAGTCCCGTTGACATTTTTCACCTCAACCAATTCCACTAAACACCCGGCAGGAATATTGATCTCCTCTGGACAGGACACGGTCAAAGGCTTGTTGTGTTGGATTGGCTGGTTCAAAGGTGCTAATAGTTCCACTTGGACGCTGGATAACGGGCTGGTTGTCTCTGCTGATGATCCTACAGGAGCTCTGGAGTTCATTCTTGACTGGTTGCTCTTTTCTGCAATGGAGTGCGGTGGAGTTTTGATTGGAACGCTGGGAAGTACAACTGGTTTCTGAGTCCCAGCGTTTGTCCCTGCTGTGGACTGACCAGTCCTCTGATCCATCTGGATATTCCTCTTGGATAAAGGCGTATTGAGCAGTGTTCTAAGCGGAGTGTTCAGTTCAACAGGTGCTCGGACCTGCACTCTGGGAATGGTTTTTGCAGCCATAGCTTTTTCTGGAAAACCAATCCTTGGGCTTTGCTGTAGTGGTTCTGTAGAGCTAACGTGGACTCTTGGGAACGTGGCTTTCGGAATAGGTTTTTCTAAAACGGTCCTGCTACTGACCACCTTGTCGTTCCCTTCGGGACCGAGCAGAGTGTTCAGTAGATTGCCGTTTGCCTCCCGTGATCTTAGAACCACTTGCGGCACCTTGCCTAACCGGTGACTCGCGCTTGGAGCGCAGCTAGGAACGGCACCGGCGAACTGAGTCTTAGAAAATGGAACGACGGTTGTTGCATTAGCGATGCACGGCGTCGTGAAACTGTAGGTCATACGCGCACGATTACTCCTGGTTTGGCTCGCCGTCTTACACGAGCCAATAACAGATGATTGGTTGGGTTGGCTTACGCTGGGTTGTTCGACATGGGAATTGGAAACTGCACACTGGTCGTTCCTCTCCGGCCAATCTGATATCCCGAGAGCATCAGGAACAGATGGATGTCCATCTGAGGCAGATACAGAGAAATCGGTTATGAAGCCTTCCTCCGCGTGTCTCTTGTGTATACGAAGAATATGCTTCACCATGTAATCTCTCCGCACGGCTCCGTACGAGCAGAAGCTGCACCTGTACGGGTACGAGCCAGTGTGCGAGACGACGTGTTTCTGAGACTCCGTTTTAGAATAGGAGACATGGCTGCAAAGCGCGCAAGAGAACGTCACCTCCTTATGATGGGACACGTGTCTCTCGAACAGGTCCGTGTCTTTGGTGGAAAAGCGGCATTTTGCACAGCACATGCGATCGACGTCTTTTCTAGGTATAGCGCTGTCCTTGCTGTTCATGAATGAGATGAAACTTTGTTGTGAACGCATGGTCGAGGCATCGGGTTAACAATCCCACGGTCCAAAAATCACTGTATAAGTCATCAACATTGGCAGTGTCTTCACAAGTAAGGATCCCTTCCTTTGGGCTCGGTATACTGTCAGTTTACACCTGCGTAATGGGTGAGAAAAAAAGAATGTTTCGGGAAATTAGAAATGCATACATTTCAAAAAGTTGCAATAAACAACAACTGATAAACATAAAACACTCTTCATTGGTCATGTTGAACAACAACTTTAATTTTTGACCCGTGCATCTATAAACTCTTTGTAGCACCAGTAATTCATGATGTTCAAACCAGCAGTGCATCTTTACATTGAATTTAATGGAGCATTTAAGCAGACTTGCTTTAGAAATGTGCAAGTTATGGAAAAAGACCTTGTAAAGAAGTTTATTATAACCGTTGTTTTCGGAACAACATTTTCTCAAGGTATCTTGGAATTTAACGACATAGAGAGCAGAATATCATAGAGACTTGGAAGTGCAACCACTAACAAACACTCAACAACCAAACAGCGTGACCCCGCAGCTCAACAACCACCCAGGACAATCAGGAGGACCAGGTTTTGTATAGGTTATCAATATACAGCGATAGAACATGGTGTGAAATGTCCAGTGGCCAGCTTTGGGGTTTAAGTCAAACTCTCTAGCGCCACCATCAGTTTGAAGTTTCACTTTTTTTAAAAGCAGATTTTGTGTTTGAGTATTATAGTATAAAAACTGTCTACAGTGCTGCATTCAACAGATTTGAAGGTATAAGTTTTAAGTTTCATGTTTATTTAATTTTTTGGCTTACAAATTTGATCTGATCTTCACTAAATTTGGGTCAAACAGTCGTAAGACCATGCTGAACAATACTGATCAAATGAATCTTTGATATTCAACCGCTCACCAACGAACAGCTCATGTGCGCAACCATTATTAGTTTAGCAATACTTTTATATACAAATCCAGTGTGAAAACCACATTTGGTAAAACATTTGACTATAAAATCAAATGCAATTACATAAAGACATTTTAATGTAGTACCAATCAGCTCCTTGATGCAAAAATACAGAAAATGTTCTTGATTCAACTTCCTTTAACTTACTGGTTAAAATCTCAAACACTGAATACCAACACTGTATGTAGTTTCCATCATATAAATTGGTAAAGTTATTGGTATTAATGAGTAATAAAATAAAGCCTTTTTTGTTAGAGTTGGGGTACTCGGACTCGAGTCCGGTCTCGAGTACAATTTTTAGGCGACTCGGACTTGTCACGGACTCGGACTCAAGCCTTTCGGACTCGGAAAATATGCCGAGTCCGTCCGAGTCCAGAGACAGTTGACGGAAATGTACAGTTTCTTGATGCAGTACAATTGCAAACAGTTGACTCGATGCATTATCACGAAAGTGATATTCAGAATTTGCATTTGTTTTAAGTGTTGTCAGTGTGCGAATGCAGAGTTCTCTTTCGCTTCTAAAAGGGTCTGTTATTGCTACACATATGCTCGTCTTAGAGACTGTTCTGGTTTTGTCTTAAGTAAACCTGAACAGCTGGGAGAAACACTGATGCGTCAAAATATTTGATCTGTGCGTCAGATCTTACAGTGACAGCAGCGTAAACCTGCAGCCGCCGACTGCGTCATAAATATAAATATAACAACAAAAGAAAAAGAGAAAAATCACTCACTTTGCCTGACTGAATCACTTATTAACTTCAGTAAGAATTATCTTTAATGTATACAGTGAAGATTTTGCAGTGTTTTATTTTAACATTGATTACTTCAAGAAATATCTGTAGTCTGTTTCTGTGATAGCCTTTAGATAGACCTACCTAAAAAATCTATTTTTAAAAAGATTCTGTTTGTTAAAAATATAATTTAATTTATATTTTTGATTAATATATTATTTATCCTTTTGTTTGTACGTAATAGACCTACTTGGAGTGTTTACTTGCCTTCCGTAAGCTTGAGAATGTTTTACTTACATTAGTTGATTAGTTTTTTCTGTATTGAAGTTATTATTATTTAAACATGGTGGCAGTTTCTAGCTCCAAAGAAAAATAATTTTTCTAACATCTTTGCATCAGTAGTTTTAATGGGTCCAAAACCATCTTGGGTGTGCATGATTTTCTAATAATTCAATGGCACATCATCCATTTTTCTTTATATAATGTAATTTATTGTAATTAATGTAACTATAAATGCATTCAAAAATAAAACAGGTGAGAGTTTGCTGTGACTTATGGAAAGTATGTGTAGGGCTTTATACACAGTGTGTGCCATTGTAAAGACTAGGTTTATCCCTCACAACCTCATTTTCATCCAAGAAAAAAAGTCATGAAGTCCAAAACACACACAGTCACAATCAGAAATAAAAGAGGTGCATTTTCTGCTCTTAAGGTCCCATTCACCAAGATACCTACTCCTTTACCCCCACCCTTGAATTTATACATTTACTACATCAGTGAATAAAGTCACGTCCCGCCCTATAATTTATCACATTCTAAAACCGGTTTCACTCTGAAATATTTCACAAGACATAAGTCAGCTATAACTTCTGTTCTATGACTTTAAGTTTGTTAAGCAGAGCATGGACACTTATGAGATGTTGTGAAATCAAAAATCAAAATAGCAAGATCCACTAGAGGTTTGCTTTTCTTACATTTCAATTGACATTGTGTTTTTCTAATTGTAAAGGTTAAAATCAGGGGTGCCCAAACTCAGTCCTGGTCCTTGGTTTAGCTCCAACTTGCCTCAACACACCTGCCAGGGGGTTTCTAGTTTGCCTAGTAAGAGCCTGATTAGCTGGTTCAGGTGTGTCTAATTGGGGCTGGAGCTAAACTCTGTAGGACCCCGGCCCTCCAGGACCGAGTTTTGACACCCCTGGGTTAAAACAATGTTAAGATTCCGACAAACATTAGTGTTTCCTTGGACTCGGACTCAACTTAGGTGGACTCGAACCCAACACTACTATTTGTACTGCAACTTACAAACTATAAATCACTTTATAGGAGCACAGTAAATGCAATAACACACTTTGAAATTTTGGTTGGATTTTTATTTTTTCAATGCTGCAAAAACCACACAAATGTATAAATAATATAAATGCAGGGACAAATGCAGGAATTTATTCACAGAACAAGCAGTGTAATGAATGAGGTCTTAACTGCAGGGTGCATTTAAAATGCACAAATCTATTAAAATGAGCATCTAATGTTTTTTTCAGTTTGCTCTCCAGCTCTGCAGATCTGCTGCTCTCATCAGGAGGAGATTCCTGTCATGGCTGGATGAACCGCACACAGTAATTCCTCCCTGCCCAAGGGGATCTAAATAAGCAGAGCATTCACGCAGTTCTCGAGCGCCTCAAGTGTTGCGTGTGCCCGCCGTCACGAGCCGAGCCCCGCACGCCGCCGCTAACACGCGCGTAACGCGCAAAAACATCAATGCGTTAGATCACTAACCTTGCGTTCGAAGCGTCCTCCTCTCGAAAGCGCGACTGATGCATTCAATTCATCCATTCGTCCATATTTTCCCTCCAGGGTCGCGTGCATTGTTTGCTTTCTGCTTTTGTGAGCGCGCAGAGTGTGAGTGTGGGTGCGGGCACACTGAGCGCGTGCCGTGATGCGCGTCTCTGATTGGCTGCTGCTGCAGTAGAGCTCTACAGATCACGCGGGCACCCGCATTCCAGAATGCGCAGCGGAGCTTTCGGCTCAAAAACAAGTTTTTGCTCGCGCTAAACGTGATTGACGATCGAATATGGATCTCAGAGCTTTTGTTCTAGAAAAATACCCACTGGTTAAATCAGCAGATTCATCTGACGCTGTAGTCAGTAGATTCAACAGCACTGTAGATATTTCCGATTGCGTAACAGGAGCCAAGATGGCGGCCATGAAAAACAGACAGGAGCAGGACTGTTATGTTGTGTTAGTGTGTCCGCTTCTGTTCACATGCATTCCAGTTTACAGAACAAGCTTGGCCCATCTTCGTGGTTACTACATGATGGTTCTTAGTGATATATATATGTATATATATATTTATTTATTTGGTTTTATTGGCCACACCCATTTGTGTAAAAAAAAAAGCTGAGGATTCAATAATCAGCAGTTGATGGTCATATGGCACATTAAGGACACGGCTCTAAAAGATCAGTTTCACATTTAAACCCATATGGGATGAATTACAGTGATGTTTTTGTTGTAAAATAGCAGCGGTTGGAATTTCACTGCATCTTTACACAGCCGAGTTAAGGCTGCTCAAAATCCAGACTGAACTGTGCCGCCTTTGACCTTCCTCAGCTAGTGACGGGCGCTTTCGAAGCGCTGCTTCGTGAAACTTCCAATCTTTTGTGAATCACTTGTTTCAAAACAGTGGTTCAGAGTGATTTCAATAAACGAGGCTTCATTCGAAACATTTCAAACTTCAGTTGTTTGCTATTGGGTTTGGGTCAACACGATTTTGACCAGCGTGTGGCGAACGCTTTAGAACAGTGAATCATTTTGCGAAGCAGTTGGTTCATTCGGGTTCGTTTCTCCCATCACCGCCTCAGGCAGAAGTACTACAGGAAACAGCTGTAATTGCCGTGTAAATGCATTGATGCCACCTCTGAGCTGCATTAAACAGTCTGTGCGGAGATGCCGCTTCAGAAGCGCCTTTGCAGATCTTGTACAGTCTAGCAGCCATTTCTCCACTGAAGCTGCTGTTGTAGCACTAAATCTTCGTTATTTCAGCTCTATGACGTAGATGGATATATTTGACTCTTATGATTCTCATCTGGTTATTTTGGGTCTGCTAGAGCTCATCGCATCCTGAAGCAGAAACAGCATTTCCTTTTATTGCTGCAATGATTCAGCGCATACAGCAAGACATAATGTACAGTCAGCGCGTAGACTGTGCTCCAGGAGTCTTATATCACCCCGATGGGTTATTTTACAATAGCGGTTGGCTAAAAGTACATTATATCCCACTTCTGGCTGCCAACACCAAACACATACACACACGGACATGAGATATTGATTTTGATTAAGTTATTCACAGAGACTGAAGAAAGGCACAAGCACAGCAGGAAAGAGGTTGCTATGACGAGCTGTCAGAGTTGCCACGGGCGACGGTCATATTATTCTGAAATATGAGTTTGCTGAATGCTGCGATTGTCCATTCACTGTCAAGTATTCCAGAGTTACAAGGAAGAAACACCGGATGGCTGCGTTAAAAATATTTTTCAATAAATAAATAAATAGACCTAATTAAAGAATGTGTATATATTTCTATATAGCACTGTAAGAGAGAAAACATGAGTGGAATTCTGGATAAAGCTCTCAACTCATGACACATGCACGAATTTCAAAGCGAAGAATCGTGTGTTTAAATGTTCAAAAGCTAAAATCAGTGAACGTTTAAGGACAGCATAATCATAAACACCATCATCGTTCATTTTCTCCCGTTCCACGTCACTTCCGGTCGGGCGTGTGCGCGCAGGTCTGATGGAGCCCGAATGGTCTTTACTATATATGGGCAAAGCCGAGCCGTTCGCGCGCCGCCGCCTCTTCCGCGTTCAGCGATCAGCCGGTGACAGAAGCGTTCAGATCCGGACGGGCCCATTTCAGCCGCGTTCAGTTGCACAGACGCTCATTCATTCGCTCACCGGAGGGGAAATCGAGCCGAGATGTCGTACGAGCTCAGTAAGTCGCCAGCCTTTGTCTGTCAGATTCCCGTCTGTGTGTCTGTGTGTGTGTGTGTGTGTGTGTGTGTGTGTTACTGTATGCATACGCGCAGTAAATGTGCTGCTCATTGTGTGTGTGTGTTTGTGTTTGGTATCACTGTATAATGGTCGTTGCTGGTTATTTTTCATTGTGATGACAGCAGCAGCAGCGCTTGTGTTTACCCGTTCTCTCTCTCTCTGTGTGTGTGTGTGTGTGTGTGTGTTGTAATGGCCTGTTTCCCTCTGTTTCCCTCCGTACAGGAAACTGTACTGAAGCATATCCATAGTACTTAAACAAATACTATGGTAATACCATTGTTCATGCCCAGAAGCGTGGTGTTGTAATGGGAGGTTGTGGTGAATGTGTTTAAAGCGTATTTTTTATCATATGATGTAGAACTTACTGTGGCTCTGTGTGATATAAATCTATGAAATCCGTCTGAAGAGGGTAAAACTCTGATTTGTGATCCAAACATTGATCAGTGACTTTGAGCATCATTATCAGCCTGACACTGATTCAGCCAATGGCGCGCGCTTGGGGCGGGACTGTCAGTTTGACTGACCAATGGCAGACAGGGGTGTGTTTGAAAAATGGTCGTTATTTTTGCAGCTCTGCTGTCAGATTCACAAAATATTTAGAATGAAATGAGTAGTTTCTAACTTAAGATATTAGTTTATTCTGTTCTGTGTTCCCTAAAACACTATATCACTTTCTTAATGTTTTGTCTTGTGAAACATTCGACTTAAATCCACAAAGGTGACACGTTTAATTTACACTGATTTACATTAATGCATTTAACAGAGGCTTCAAAGCAAATCAACTTACAAAAGAGGAGCAGACATGAATTTAAGGGGATGTTTCAAATATTAAGCATTACAAAACCGATAAACTTGCATATAATGTGTAGATTTAGCAACCGTGCATAAACTTTGCCATGCATGTCTGTCATTATCATTATAAAGAATTCTGAGATAAACTTACTTGTTGTCGTAAACTGCTTTTGCCCTGCTGACATTTGTTTTTTGTCATTTACCTTCATGTTAAGTTAAACAAATAGTTTCCGGCATATATAATTGGTCATGTTGTTAAACGAACACATCTGACGTCTTTTACTTCGGGAAAAAAATATTGCAGGTTTCTTCCTATTTAAAACAAAAAAAGTTTAAGTTATCGTTAAGATTTGTCTGTATTGTACACAGTTACACCGACAGAGGCCACTCCCACCATAGTTGATTGACATGAGTGTCTTACCTCAGACCCGCCCTAAATCAGCTGTAACAGTCCGACCTCTTTGTTTTGATGCCGGAGCAGGGATGTAAGTTAGACACGAATATCTGTGATTGAGTGATTGAGGTGTTGTGTTGCTGGATGTAATAATGAACATAGTGGTCGTCATTTACTCATGAGCAACATCTGAGCCGCTGAAGATGCAGTGGATTACGTTTGTTTGTGAAGGGAATGAACCTCCCGATCTACATATATCCGTCTATGTTCGCGCAAATCATTCGTGATCCAGCTTCACTTACAGCAGAAGTGAGTATAAGGGGTTTTTATGAATCTCTGCAATCACTTTTCCTAATAACCTGCTAGTTAGCAAGTTTAGTGGCTAAATGCGGTAAACAGGCGCGTCACTCCACAGAGAGAAGAGAGGGGCGGGGCGAGCTGAGCTCATTTGCAATTAAAGGAACAACCCCTCAGAATGAGATGATTTTTGCAGAGCTGATTTTGACAAGGTAAAAAGGGTGTTGTTTTACACAACCATTGAGAATTTTTAATCAAAGTATATTATAGACTTTTCATTAAGACTCTACAGAGTCATATCAACCCGTTTTACACTACTGAAAAATGTTCAAGCAGTTACTTTTTCAGTAATTACTGAGAATTTTGTCAACTTCCCTATGTCCGCACTTCCTTACGAACCTCTTAGAATTCATTTTAAGAATCTTTTCTTTTAGAATTTGTCTTAAGAACTTTAACTTTTTCCTTTTCCCACAGAGAGCGTGTTCGCCAGCCTTCCTCACATGGAAAGGGGCGTGGCCAAGGTCTTGGGCGGAGACCCCAAAGGGAACAACTTCCTGTACACCAACGGCAAGAGCGTGATAATCAGGAATATTGAGGTGAGACGATCACTTAAGATACTGCCGTCTTCAAGGAATATCAGTGATTCAGTGCTGGAAAAAAAGTTTTGAAAATTGTTCTCAGTTTGTAAAAACAAGGAAGAGTTCAGTTCGTCGTAACCAGCGTATAGTGGAAGTTTATGAGAGATGTTTAAAGCAGAGAAACAAAGCTAGAAACGAGTTTTTTGTAGAGGTGCTCCGATCAGGATATTTGAGGCCGATCACAAGAAGCTGTACCGATACCGATCTTTTTAAAGCCCCCTATTAATCATGTAGAATTTATTTATTATCAGTTTTTTCGAGAGAAGGGAGTTTTTTAATTTGTGGGGTGGAGGGGAGCATTTTATAGACTTTCTTTTTTTTTTTTTAAATATATATATATTTATCTCACATAATTATTTGATCATGCATTTTTGTTTTTAGAATTGTGCAATTACTGCACAATAGCTTCCGACTCTGTGCGGAAACGATCTCTACACTGCTGCAGACGCACCGCTCCTGGAACACAGTACTACACCGCAACCGTGTGCGGCTTGAACGCTTTAATCCGTTAGCATGAGCGAGCAAACGTGAACGTGGCGTTATGTGTTTACGCTTCAAGTGTGCGTGAGCGCCCAGTCTCCATGGAGAGCGCACGAGCCCTGAATGGTTAAACACTGAGAAGAATTAAAAAGAAATGCAGTTTACAATCTTTAGGGCTGACGATGCGACACTGATTCAATTGTGCAAGTATCAGTTCCTGTGTCAACTGCTTATAGTCAGACGCGATGTGGTGATTGGAAGCTTTTAGCGCACTTTTGAGAGTGAAAGAGAGAGCTCTGTTTGTGAAATTACAGCTCACATAAGGTTTTCAATTACTTTATAAGTTATTAAATGAAAAAATATGAATTGTACCTCACCTTCAGCATTAGAATTGTTCTACCAGTGCCGATAAAAGGCTGAGATGGTGCCGCTGCTTGCCGTAACAAACCTCTCGCAGCAGGCGCGTCATCAGCTTTAGATCGGTTTATGAAATCGGCCTTTTTAGAGACGCCGATCAAACATCCCCAAGCGGTTATCGAGCACCCCTAGTTGGGAAGTTATGATTACACTGTCAGGTTCAATCACTTTATTTGGAGGAGACCATTTCTACAATTGTTCTATTAAAGTTATGAAGGTTCTGTACATTTATTTGTTATATATTCTATCATAACTGTACAATACTATATGGTATTTTGCACATGCGACATGCAAAAAAATTGCAATTTCATCAATTTCAACACATTTGCCATCAATGCAGACATGGAATCCGATGTTTTCTCACAGACACGCACACAGCTTCAGTTTCTCCTTCATAATTTTGACATCGAGGTGCCGTTCATGTGTGTTGGGCGAGAAAATACGATCTGACACAACTGGAACACCCCATACAATTTATACAACATTATAAATCATGAATGCACACCGGGTGTGTTTTTGCTTTCAGTTTATGAAGGAGCAGTAAATTAAATCATTTTAAATTCTATTAAATGTCATATTTTGCACATGCAAATTAGTTATTGTAAATGCAATATTAACAAATGTACTGTCAGTACAGAGCATGTTTTCACACTGACGTGCACTGAGCATAAAGAAAATTATATGTTTCCCTTTCTTAATTTTGTGCATTCACATGCATTCAACTGGTAAATGCGATCTTTGCGACATGACTTAAACGCATCGTGGCTGATTCCTGTGAGTGTTTCTGGTGTTCTTGCATGTATGGAGTGAAAGTGACCGTGTTTACCACGGTCATGACAGGAGCTGAAGTCAGTATTTTATATTTTGCAAACTAAGGGCATCAACATCAGTCACCTTGAATCCTGTAAAGTGTCTGGTTATATATTACAGTGCTTGCAATAGTGTGTGTGGGTGTATTCTCCCAGTGTTTGCAGTATTCTTATTTAACCAGTCTCTGTCCTCCAGAACCCAGCGATCGCAGACATCTACACGGAGCATCCTCATCAGGTTATCGTGGCCAAATACGCTCCCAGTGGATTCTACATCGCGTCAGGCGGTGAGTGGCGGATCTGAACTCTGAGATGCGCTCCGTGTGTTCCTGCGGTTCTTGAGTGTGTCTGTTTCTGCGCAGATGTGTCGGGGAAGATCCGTATCTGGGACACGACGCAGAAGGAGCACCTGCTGAAGTACGAGTACCAGCCCTTCGGAGGGAAGATCAAAGACATCGCCTGGACCGAAGACAGCAAGAGGGTCGCCGTGGTGGGGGAGGGGCGAGAGAAGTGAGTGACAGCCACAGGCCACGCCCCCCGCCGCTCAAAGCCAGCGCGCTCATGCTGTCCCGTGTGTGTTTGTGCAGGTTCGGCGCCGTGTTCCTCTGGGATTCGGGCTCGTCGGTGGGAGAGATTGTGGGTCACAGTAAGATCATCAACAGCGTGGACATCAAACAGACGCGGCCGTATCGTCTGGTGACCGGCAGCGACGACAACTGCACCACCTTCCTGGAGGGGCCGCCCTTCAAGTTCAAGTGCACCATTAGCGTAAGTGCACGTGTCGTTCACATCGACCTTTGATTCTTTACATGATTCAAAGTATACATCGGTTTAGATGCAAACACTAGTCTTCATTTAATAGAATGCACACACATGCACTAAAAAGATTCATCCTGTGTTTGCATTATTTTTCTAGTTACAAGCAATTAAAAATGTCATTGCGCTCTTTTAAACTAGAGTCGCGTGAATCTCTAAACCGCCTCACACAAGCACTCATGAATGCAGCTGTATGTTTTTGCATCTCTAGTAGTTTGTTGTTTATTATGTGTTTGACTGTGCAACAATAGCCCGAAACAACGTACTAATTAGCTTAAAAAAATGCATATCCATAAAAAGCAAAAAATATGCTTTAGGCCAGGGGGTCTTTTGTTTTTGCTAATGTTCACTGTTTTCTAATAATAATCAGATATATCATGCATGTAACAAGATAAAACTATTTCTTTACTTTTTAAAAATGTTATATTTTGATTTTGTAGTTGAACTGGAATTATTGTTGTAGTTGTTGTTTTTGCTGTTCTGTAAAATTTAAATTATATAAAAGAAAACAAATATATTACTGTTATATGTGACCCTGCTCCACAAAACCAGTCATAAGGGTCTGAATAATTAAGATTTCCATTGTTGTATGGATTGTTAGGACAATATTTGGACGAGATACAACTATTTAAAAATCTGGAATCTGAGGGTGCTAAAAAATCAAAATATTGAGAAAATCACCTTTAAAGTTGTCCGAATGAAGTTCTTAGCAATGCATATTACTAATCAAAAATTAAATTTTGATATATTTATGGTAGGAACTGTAGAAAACATCTTCATGGAACATGATGTTTACTTAATATCCTGATGATTTTTGGCATAAAAAAAGTAAATAATTTTGACCCATACAGTGTATTGTTGGCTATTGCTACAGATATACCTGTGATACTTAAGACTGGTTTTGTGATGCAGGGTCACATATATTAAAAATGTACTTTGAAAGAAAATAAAATAAAAATAAATAAATAAATATTTGTTCCTTGTAATTAGGGTTGCAAAGGGGCAGCAAATTTCCAGAAAGCTTTTGAAAACTTCCAAAAACACCTGGAAAGTTTTCAAATTTACTGGAAATTTTCCAACCCTTTGCAACCCTAATTATAATAAGAAAAATAATTTTACTACAAATAACAATACTAATGTTTTCATCTTTAATTCTCTGCTTTCAAATGTTTAAACCCTCAAGCTGCAGTGCTTGTTGTTGTAAACTTGTTCACAAAAATGTAAATTATGCAAATGTGTAAGTGAATCCAGCGCTCATAAATACACATTAATCTCTCCTCGCATGCAGAGATGAGCAGTAGAGACACAGCGCTGTGTGTGTGTGTGTGTGTGTGTGTGTGTTTATCATAATGACTCAACAACATCTACAGCAGAAGTGATGTTAGGCCTGATCATATTACAGTCATAAATCATCCACAGCACCCTAGCAACCACACAGCCGTGCCTTAGCAACCCAGCAGAGCGCTGCTGTAGATCTGGTGTGTTTATGTGGACGGGCCGCTCCTATCCTGAGCGACTGCTATCTGACACAGATCATTTCCTCCATCAGCTACACTTACATGATTGTTTATTCAGATGTTTAGTGTTTTGCTGTACCTTAATGAATGAATGTTGTGACGTTTGTGTACGTGTGCAGGATCACAGTCGCTTCGTCAACTGTGTGCGGTTTTCTCCGGACGGGAACCGTTACGTATCGGCCGGTGCTGACGGACAGGTGAGACGTTTATCCTGATGATTGAACGGATTTGTTGTTTATTTAATAGAAACTTCTTCTGAAGTGACATTAAAAAATGTAATTGCAATTTGTTTATTTTTAGTTATTTTGTCTCCCTTTGATTATAAACAGGATTTGACATTTAAAGCATCAGTTTGGTTTGTTTGAAAGAGCTTCAGGTTTCCTCTTGTTTCTGTCTCCTGTTCAGATCTTCCTGTATGATGGTAAAACTGGAGAGAAGGTGGGCTCTCTGGGAGGAGAGAAGGCTCATGATGGAGGCATTTACGCTGTGAGTGTTCTTCAGTGTGATGCATTGATACCATGATGATGATGATGATGATGATGATGATGATGTTCCTCTTCTTCAGGTCAGCTGGAGTCCTGACAGCACGCAGCTGATCTCGGCGTCGGGCGATAAGACGGTCAAACTGTGGGACGTGGGCAGCGGGACGGCCGTCACCACCTTTAACCTGGGCTCAGATGTTCTGGACCAGCAGCTGGGCTGCTTATGGCAGAAGAACCACCTGCTCAGCATCTCTCTGTCTGGATACATCAACTACCTGGACAGGAACAACCCGGACCGGCCGCTGCGCACCATCAAGGTGAGACGACCGTCCGCCGATTCGTCTGGACCGCGGCAGCTCTGAGATCGGCGGGGTAACGCTGTTATTACTGTGTGTTTGTCAGGGTCACAGCAAATCCATCCAGTGTCTGACGGTCCATAAGGCGGGCGGACGATCCAACATCTACTCGGCCAGCCACGACGGACACATTAATATCCTTCAGTCAGTGAGGAAGCTGATGTTATTGAGTATGACACTCACCGCGCAATAAACAGACCAAACCCAGAGTGCAGTTAGACTGACACCACGGGGCCAAAATATGAGTTTTAGCTTCATATTTAAAGCATCATTTAATTAAAAAAATAATTACAGATCTCACAAAATTATGCAAACTGTAAATGCATCTCGGTGCTACATCAGATGCGGCTTCTGCGATGCAAACGTGGATTTTGTTAAAATGGGTTTCATTTAATTGTAATTTAATTATAGTGGTTTATTAGTCAAACTCAATTTATTGATTAAATGTGACCCTGGACCACAAAACCAGTCCTAAGGGTACATTTCTTAAAAAAACTGAGATTTATACATCATCTGAATGAATAAACTTTCCATTGATGTGTGGTTTGTTGGATAGGACATATTTTTGTCCGAAATACAACTCCTGGAAAATCTGGAATCTGAGGGGGCTAAAAAATCAAAATATTGAGAAAATCGTCCAAATGAAGTTCTTAGCAATGCATATTACTAATCCAAAAATAACTTGTGATATATTTATGGTAAACTGTCTTCATGGAACATTAATATCCTAATGATTTTTGGCATGAAAGAAAAAATACAATGTATTTTTGTCTATTGCTACAAATTTACCCGTGATACTTAAGACAGGTTTTGTGCTCCAGGGTCACAGATTTAACATAAAAGAGGATGCAAACATTTAAAAATGCCCTTTGTGAAGGTAAAAATGAGGTGGCATATGTATAGCGTTTCTTAAGTTAATTTCTGTCTCTGCTGTGAACTGACCAGCATACAAAACATGACTTTATTGAGTCAGCTGTTCACGAGAGGCTGAAACAAGCACGAAAACACACTTACTGTCTAATTATTGTTAGTGGCAAAATCCCAGAATATCCCAGAGATGTGTTTTGTGGTGAGTGTGTCCCTCCTTGACCTGATCTGCACATTACTGGGATTCGGAGAGCGGCGAGAACGAGGAGTTTCTGGGTAAAGGACACTCGAACCTGGTGTCCAAGATGGCGGTGGACGATTCGGGCCGTCTGGTGACCTGCAGCATGGACGACACGGTCCGCTACACCGACCTGAGCAAGAAAGAGTACAGGTGAGCCTAAAACACACTCACATACAGCAGCACACCTGTGACTGTACACCTGATGAAGCTCACCTGCTGTGTGTGTGTGTGTGTGTGTGTCAGTGCGTCTGATGTAGTGAAGATGGACAAGCAGCCCAGGTGTGTTAGTGTGGGTCCAGGAGGTCTCGCTGTCACCGTGTGTATCGGACAGGTACAGAAACACACACACTCAGATCAACCTGTATTCAGTCTATATGTACTAAAAACTGCAATGCAAACGGAGGAAATATATTTCTTTTATTTTCCATCTTTGTATCCGTAAACCAGTATTTGTCATGACTTTTTTGAAATTCCAGCAGAGCTTGAACTTGATCTCAGATTAGTTTTATACCATCAGTTCAGTTGTAAGTTTAAAAGGGAGGCTGGAGGTGAATTGTTTCTAATCACACCAAACAATCCCTACAAACCAGTAAGAGCAGTGCGTGTGTGCAGTACTGAAGGTTTGTTTTGTGCAGCTGGTGCTGCTGAAGGACAAGAAGAAGCTCTTCACGCTGGACTCTCTCGGATACGAACCCGAATCCGCAGCCGTTCACCCCGGAGGCGGGACCGTGGCTGTGGGCGGAGCTGTGAGTCACCAATCGGTCTCCTGACTATTAGCATAAGCACTGCAGTTTATTCTGGTCAGGATGTGTGATCTCAGACTGATGCTGTGTGTCCGCAGGACGGGAAGGTGCGTCTGTACTCGGTTCAGGGAAACACCCTGAAGGATGATGGGAAGGTGCTGGAGGTGCAGGGACCCGTGACGGACATGTCGTACTCTCAGGATGGAGCGTTTCTGGCCGTGACGGACGAGAAGAAGGTCGTCACCGTGTTCACTGTGGCTGATGGATACGCGGTAAACTCACTTCACTCGCAGATATTCATGAACGTTTTTGACTGTGATTCATCAGTAATGAACGAATCTTCAGGAGATTCAGAACAAACGAATCGTTTAGTTCAGCAGTTCTTGACAGCATGCTCTGGTTCCTCTGATGGAATGAGTTTTGTTTTCAAAGCTTTTCTTAGTTTATATAAACTAGGAATGTCCAGAGAATTAAAACAAGTTACTAAAATAGTTATAATTGAAATAAAGATAATTACATTTTTTTCATGATTTCTTTTTAACCAGTAAATCTTTTACACTTTTACACGGTTTTTAAAATGTTTTTTTTTTTTTTTATTTTCACATATTTTACAAATATATTAGTTTTTATTTGGCTTAATTTATACAACTAGATATATTATAAAAATGTCCAGGGAGATTTCAGATTTTCAATCTTTTTTTTTTTTTTGACATGACTTTACCAGTCACCCATGGTTTTTGCAGATGAAGATTTTTACAAATATGTCTTGACTGACAATTTTTATCTGAGCTCGGCATAACTATTAAAAATATATATTTATTACAAAAGTGCCCATTGAGCTTTAGGATTCTGTTGATTTCCATGTCTTTTCCTGTCATTCCTGAATTACTGGATAACAAATTTTTTTTTTTACTCCATTTCTATTTAATAAAATGTTTTAATCCTTGGCATAACTAGAAAAATGTATATTCATTGAAAAAATGTCATTGGCATTTTAAGATCTTATTCATCTCCATGAGTTTTTCTAGTCGTCCCTATTTTTATGGATAAGGATTTAAAAAAAATCCCTTTCAGTTTTTACCTAATAACATTTTTGGCATATTTAGTGAAATGTATACTCATTATGAAATTGCCCATAAAGTTGTAATTAATTTGCATGGTTTTTCCATTTGTTTCTGTTATTAAGTTAAGTGACCGAATGTGTGTGTTTCAGGAGAAGAACGAGTTCTACGGTCATCACGCGAAGGTGGTCTGTCTGTCCTGGTCGCCTGATAACGAGCATTTCGCCACCGGCGGGATGGACATGATGGTTTACGTGTGGACCGTCGCCGATCCCGACAAGAGGATCAAAATCCCAGGTAATGAGCGCGAGCGTCTCGGCGGCGCTTCAGGCCATCTTCAGACGAGAACGAGTGTTGATCGGTGATTCTGTGTTTGTTTGCAGACACCCATCGGCTGCATCACGTCAGCGGTCTGGCGTGGCTGAACTCGAACACGCTCGTCACGACGTCTCACGACGCCTCCGTCAAACAGTGGACTCTGAAAATCTAAAGTCCGGCCCTCGCTCTCGGGATCAACAGGAACGGAGACGGTCGTCTCGCTCTCGCTGTCTTTCTGTCGCTCTTCCTCTATATTTCTGTCGTTAGATCGCCGCCGCTCTCGGTTCGCCCTCGTTTCTCTCCATTGGAAACCAGCTGACGAACAAACGCCATAGAATGACGTCACGACGCGTTTGGTATCGCCGCGCGGATAGACAGACATCAAGCACTTGACCTTCCACAACACACACACACACACATGTGACCAGAATCTCTGTCATGTGACATTCCAGACGCAGGGGTCAGAGTTCACGAGGTGTTCCTGAGCCCTGATTGGCCGTGAGCTACTTTTCCTTCTTGAGGAGGGACGTTAGGGAGCAATAATCATCAGAAACCAATCTCAGAACCTGTGTGAGCGTGCGCGCGTGCGTGTGTGTGTGTGTGACAGTATTTTGCTCTCTTCTAACTCCCACGTGATGTTTATTTACTGTTCTGATTGGATGTCTCTGATTTTCATTGGGTGGATGTGATACATAATTATATTAATAATGACAATAAAACACTTTTTATGCACTTCCTCATGTCTTTGTTTTTATTTCCAATACAATTCTTAAATCAAGATGCATTTAAACAACTCAAGATATTAAGTCTGTTTTCTAAAAAGAGTATCAAAACAAGAAGCAAAAAACAAAACTTAATTCACGTCTAAACGATTATTTTACTAACCTCCTTTGGCAGATATGTTTATTTAACACTACTTTATTAGTATTAATATATTATATTAGTGACAAAACACAGTGTTCTGGTGCGAGCGCGGCCTCAGTGACGTCATCGTGACGCGGAATCACCTGCAGTGGAACTAAAGAGCGCGAAAAAAAGCGCGCGAGGGGTTCGCGCTGAAACTGATGAATCTTTTCTAACTGACAGGCGTCATTAAAGAAATAAATGAGTATTGATTATAATTAACCGCGCTCTGACAGCACGGTGACACGAAACTGGTGAAATTACACCGACTGTCTCTGACTAGCAAACATGTTTACATGCGCAAAACTAAAAGCGACTAAAAACGATCAGGAAGCTCTGAACATGAACATCATGGTGGAGATGTGAGGACTGTTGACGGTAAGACTCGATTAGATTCCCGTTATTTGAGAGAGTGCTGAATAACTGAACTTGCAGCGCTGGAGTTTCACATTTCACCGGAACAAGTGAATCTCCTGTCGGACCAGCAGAGGGCGCCACGACACCTCACCTATAAACACGACTGAAGAAAAGTCAGAAATGTTCTATTTAACCAGTTAAACATGCACAGAGCTGCAGTCAGTTCCAGCACACACTGCTGATCATTGGATAAAGTCAGATTCAGAATTATTGTTTGATTTTGTTGTCAAAGAAATTTGGGCTTTTGCATCAGTTAGGAAAAACAGACAGAAAACAAACACATTTCACCATGTTTTTAGCAATAAAATGTATAAATCAATGTGAATAAAATATGTGACGCTTGAGCACAAAACCAGCCCATTTTTGGAAACTGAAAAGCTGAATAAATAAGCTTCCAATTGATGTATGGTTTGTTAGAATAGGACAGTGTTTTTTCTGAGATACAACTATTTGAAAATCTGTAATCTGAGAAAATCACATTTAAAGTTGTCCAAATGAAGTTCTTAGCAATGCATATTACTAATCAAAAATTAAGCTTTGATTTTTTTACAGTAGGAAATGTACAAAATATCTTCATGGAACATGATCTTTACTTAATATCATAATGATTTTTTTGTGTAAAAGAAAAATTGTATTGCTGGCTATTGCTACAAATACAAAATAAGTCAAAGAACACACCTCCAAAGCATCTAGAGCAGATACATCAAATAAAACAAAAAAGATCTGCACACTGTTGTTCTCCCTTTATGTAGAAAAAGTTAAAAGAGGCAACGTTTTGGTCGAAGGCATTCGTCAGGCGCACACACTTTGTGAAGGTCTTCGACTGAAACGTTGCCATTTTTAACTTTTTCTAAATAAACAGAGAACAACAGTGTGCAGATGTTTTTTGTTTTATTTATTGCTACAAACCTGTGCTGCTTATGGTTTTGTCTTCCGGGGTCACAAACAAACCTTCAGAATATAGAGAGAAATAAACCTGTAAAGTTTGGTGTTTGTAAGAGAAAAAAACTCTTTAAAGATTGAAATCTACAGACGCAAATAAAGTGCAATAAAAGAAACCCTTTTGGATATTTTCTGTAAACTATGTTATGGAAACAAAACAGACCAAAATCTCTAAATGAATAAAAAGTCAAACTAAAAAAAACCCAGCATGATTTGAGATGTTTAAAAGAGCTTCACTGGAATACAATCATTCACTTACATTCAATTAATTAATATTATTACTCATTAGGGCTTCTTTGTTTACGGTTTTTCAGAATCTTAAAAGTTTAAACTGGAAAAAAATCCCAGTTTACTGTAGACGTTTGTATCTGACTGTATATGATGATGAACGGACTGTTTTGTGTTTTGTTCATTCTCTGTGTGAAGGTCGAGAGAATCTGAGCTCTGAATGGATCAGGACAAATGTGAAGTGAATTACTGTAATGAGACTCATGTGAGAGACAGACAGAGCACATTTACAAACTACACACACGGACAGACGGACGGAGAGACTCATGGACGGAGAGACGAGTGGTGAGTTGCTGTTTGTTCTGATCGATTCTGTTCTGAAGATTATAGTGAAATAAAAACACCACATGTCAGTAGCAGTGGAGTGTGAGTGTGTGTGTGTGTGTGTGTGTGTGTGTGGGACCAAATGTCCCCACAAGGATAGTAAAACCTGAAACTTTTGACATTGTGGGGACTGGCCTGCGGTCCCCACAATGTTTAAAAATTATTAAAAATAGTAAATGATGTTTATCTGAAAGTGTAACGATGCAGACATGTTTTCTGTGAGGGCTAGGTTTAGGGTTAGGGTTGGGTTAGGGGACAGACAATATCGCAGAATCATGCGTGTTTAATAGGGATTTGTGTCACGTTGAAAATAATAATCAAATTCAGTATTTTTACTGTCATTGTTTTTCCCTGTTATTAGATTTTGATGTGAGGAAGCGTGTTTTCTATAAAACGCACTATGCTACTGGAGTCTTAAAGTCACGCTGTGATTGGCTGAAATGTCTCGTCTGATTGGCTGCGATAAAAATGAATTTGTAAATGAAAATCTGTCTCAGACCATTACAAATCTCCAGGAGATTCACAAGCGTGTGGTGATTATCAAACACTGATTATCGTTCGTGTGTTTTTGCATTTGTGAATCATAAGAGCGGAAAACAACAGCAAAAATATTTTCGATATTTACATTTAATTGGTCATTTATCAGACACTTGTATCCATTAAAAAAAAAAAAAAGGTATTGTTTTTAAATATATTTACATTTATTTATTTAGAAAATACTTTTATCCATAAAAAAATCAAAATATATTTTTTTATATATTTACATTTCATTTATTTAACTTTTTTACAGATGCTTTTATCCATAAAAAAACATTGTATTTTGTGATATATTGTCTTTTATTTATTTATTTAGCGAACACTTTTATCCAGCTCAGGTATAAAACAGCTCAGGTAACATCAGGACGGGTGTTTTACACACCTTCAGGACTGTGACACGTCATGATCCGCTGAATGAACCGATTACTCCCATGTAGATCAACAGTTCTGTCAGATTACACAATCTTATCTTGTGTGGTGTGTGTTCATGTGTGCTGGTGTTGAATCAGGACTGAGGACGAGACGCACGCGTGAACACGGCCTCCGTGAGTCTGAATGACGGTTCAGGGTGTCAGTGTGTCACAAAACCCACACGATTATCGTCAGACACACTGGATTTGTGTTAAAATATCATTAAAGGATCGTTTACTCGCGCTCATGCCGCTCAAACACGTATGACTTTATTTCTTCAGTGAGAATGTTTTGAAGAGCGTTGGCTCTAGTGAATGACCAATAGGGATTTTTTGATGACTGATACTGATATATTAGAGACCAGAGTGGCCAATGAACGACAGAAATCGTACGCTATTTAATTGTAATAACATGCATTATAATTATGTCAGTGAAATATACTGTATTCATTTGGCATATTTAGAAAAATAATTGTAAAATAAGTCCATTTGAAAAAAGCAATTTGAACTTAAATCTGTAAAATAAACAGTTTAGCAACTTTTGCATTTGATTCTGTAAATCTGTGCTTTTTAAAAAGAAAGAAATTGCTAAAATGTGAATTAAAAAGGAATTGAAGACTGTAAGCAGCAGTGCATTCAGTAATCTGGTGTTTGTTTGCACTGGGAATCATATTTTCTTATAAATTCTGATTTTACATACAGCACACTGTGAATATGACAAACTTTTTATAGCACAGTATAGTGTGAAATCAAGAATGTAAGTTGTGCCGGACAGTTGAAGTGCTGTCAAAATAAAAGTCTTGTCGAATTAAATTGACAACTGTCGGCCGAACAGAACAACTTATAAGCTCATGCCGATCATTTAAAAATGCTAAAGATCAGGTGATAAATCACTAATATATATGCCTGATAAAAATGGTCATTTAATGGAAAAAGTCTCAGAAAAATCTACAGACTTAGAGGTTTTTGCATCTGAAGTCGTGATATATGTATGTGTGTGTATATATTGCAATTTCATTTTTTATTTCAGTTAATTGTGTGGTCTAATTTCTTTTAGTTTTAAATTCAGTTTAATTCATTTTTAGCTCTTCATCATGTCACAAACCACCTGTGGTTCCTTTATAAAGCTGTGTTTAGGAATCCCAGATCTGGATGATTGAGTTCAGTTTGGAGAATCAATAATCTGTCAGAACATTAAACCTCTGAAAGCAGTGTCCGTCTCAGATATACAGCGATCCGATCTGATCTGAGAACAGCTGACAGCAGGACGCTGAAACATGACGAGCTGCTGCTGCTTTTGTTGGACTTCGTCCTGAAAGTTAAACACAGTGTGTGTGTGTGTGTGTGTGTGTGTGTGTGTTTATATGAGCGAGTGAGATCTATAAGTGCTGCACATTCACTCTTCTCAGCGCTGAAGAGCCGATCTGATCGACCAATCAGAGCAGCAGGAGGTTTGTGCACTCGCTTTTTCTTTAGTGGCACTTCAGACAGCTGAAGCGTAATATTTCACTAGTTTACTTGAGTATAAGAGCAACTCAGTGTCTAGAGTGATTGAACAGAGTGTGTGTGTGTGTGTGTGTGAGTTAATCATTCAGTTATATGTGACTCAGAGAGAGAGAGCGAGCGAGAGACAGGTCACTAGTGCTGCTGTATGTTCCATCTCTCACACACGTGTTTGTTTTTCTGTCGGTGGCTCATTTTCTACTGTTTTTACAGTAAGTTAATGATATTTGTCTGGCGATTATTGTTTGACTTCAGCCTCATTTTGTGTAAAACGTGAAACAAAACACAAGTGTAAAGATGCACTCAGCATTTGTGTCCTCGTTAAAAACACATTTCGTTTTACACATTGAGGCGAATGTTGAGACGACCACAGATGACTATATTAATAATCAGTAACGCTAATTATTATGATTATTACATGGCAGACTTGGTTTCATTTGTTTTTATCTGCATAGGAGTTCTTACGCTCAGTGCACAATATTAAATCAGATATTTTTACTGCTCTTGGTGAGTATTTTACTGCTATAAATGTCAAAGCTGCTTGTTGATTACAGATAATTTTATGACAAAACAATACGGGTGAAACCAGTGTGTTTTCATGCACTGCTCAGTTTTTTGTCTGTTTTGTTTCCATATAATGTTTCATTCAGACTAGAACAAAAGAAAACCGTTAAGTCCACACTGAAGTTTTTTTATTGCACTTTATTTACCTTTTTAGAGTTTTTTCTCCTACAAACACCAGACCAGAGTTTTATTCCTCTCTGTGTTCTGAAGGTTTGTTGATATTTCATTTACTCTGATTTATACAACATTGTACTGCTAGAAACGTGGTGAAAATGTGTTTGTTTTCTGTCTGTTGACAGTATTTTCTGATTTATGGGTTGTCTAATTGTGTTACTATAATTATTAGTACATGAAAATGTGTTTAATCATTCATTTAATTTCCTGATGGTTATTTACAGCTCAACATCCAATCAACAACTGGCAGAAAATAACAAATCTTGTATTTGTTTTGTTTTCTTTTTTTAAATAATAAATTTTACTCATGTGTACGTCACTGATGTGCAGCACTAGTAAACATCTGCTACTCTAAATAAATACATTATAACTATATACAGCAGCTCCTTCTAAATCCATCTGTCATTGTTAAAAATTGCCTACTTCTCAAACGGCTCTATGTTAAAGCGCCAAGCATTATTTCTAGACATAAGAGCATGGCTGTCTGTAAAGCTGCTTTGAAAGCATGTGTTTTGTGAAAAGCGCTTTACAAATACATTTGTCTTTGACTCATGTTGGCCTTTGCTCTTGAGATCTGATTGGTTAGAGAGATGAGAGAAACAGACCTATAGAAACCAGTGCTGAAGCTGATTTACATATATGGTATATAAATAACTTTTTTGGAATAAATTCTTTATACTTTTATTCATGAAGGATGCATTAAATGGATCAAAAGTAACAGTAAAAGCAATTTTAATGTTACAGTGTTAGATTTCTATTTCAAATAAATGCTGTTCTTTTGAACTTTCTATTCAGCTGTGAATCCTGAAAGATAAAACGTATGATGGTTTCCACACAAATATTGTGCAGCACAACTGTTTTCAACATTGCTAATAATCATAAATGTTTGTTGAGCAGCAAATCAGCATATTAGAATGATTTGTGAAGGATCATGTGACACTGAAGACTGGAGTAAAGATGCTGAAAATTCAGCTGCGCATCACAGAAATAAATTACAGTTTTTCACATAGAAAACAGCTGTTTTAACTTTTAATAATATTTCACTGTTTTACTGTATTATTGATTCAGTAAATGCAGCCTTGATGAGCAGCAGAGAGTCTTTCAAATGCGTTAAAAAATCTGAATGTTTCCGACCTGTTGAAGTGTAGTGTGTATAGTACAGACGTATCAGTGTGTGAGTATGTGTTTGCTGTAAGTGAGTGTAAGTGATGCTGTTGGAGCAGCAGGTGCCGTGTTTCGTCCTCCAGCAGGGGTCGCTGTGTGTCCGTCTGTTTGTTGTGTGATTTCAGCTGCTGTGTTTGTGATGTGATGAGTCTCTCACTGTTTACCAGATTTACATTCATCCTGTACAATGACACACATGTACAACCAAAACCAGCACAGAAAATATGAAAATAGTCTGTAGATTCTGTCTGGACTGTAAATGAGTGCAGCACTCACTACATTCTTCAAGACGTCCTCAGTCCTACAGAGTTTAACTCACCTGTGGTTGTCTACATATCATGGAAGTTTAATTAGGATCGGAGTGAAACTCTGCAGGACGGTGGATCTCCAGCATCTAAAGAACCTGCAGTATGTTCTTCACGTGTACTCTGTGTGTGTGTTTCAGGGGTCTGATTGTGGAAGATGGAGGAAAAGACCGAACAGGAGGAAGCGCCACGCAAAGACAACGGTGACGTCAAAGGCCCACCTAAACAGGTGTGTGTGTGTGTGTGTGTGTGTGTGTGTACTTGTTCTTGCTACATTGTGGGGACCGGCCTGCGGTTAAAATTAGTAAATATTAAAAATAGTAAATGATGTTTATCTGAAAGTGTAACTATGCAAACATGTTTTCTGTGAGGGCTAGGTTTAGGGTTAGGGTTGGGTTAGGGGACAGACAATATCGTTTGGTCAGTATAAAAACTATAGAAGTCTATGGAAAGTCCCCACAATTCACAAAAACAAACGTGTGTGTGAGTGTGTGTGTGTGTGTGGTTTGATTTAGATTGCATTACATCGACCTTGACCTACTTTCCTGCTGTTCCTGAAAGACTAAAATTGTACTGTAGATGATCCGTCCCTCATCCGTCTGTTCTCTCACAGCTCAGCAGAAACAGACACACACATGTTGTGTTTCCATGTTTTATGGGGACATTCCATAGGCGTAATGGTTTTTATACTGTACAAACAGTATTTTCTATCGCCCTACACCTAATCCTACCCGTCACAGGAGACTGTGCACACTTTTACTTTCTTAAAAAAATTAATTCTGCGTGATTTATAACCTGTTTCCTCATGGGGACCTAAAAAATGTCCCCACAAGGTCAAAATTTACTGGTATTACTATCCTTGTGGGGAAATTTGGTCCCCATAACGTGATAAATACCAGGTGCACACACACACACACACACACACACACACGCACATGCACTGGTTCTGCAGTATCATCATGTGTGTTATTGATCTCACACAGGTCAAGGACTCACGTTCTTGTCATCATCCATTAAACTCTAATTTTACTCAGGTGATTCTTTTTTTAAACAATATACATCCTTATTCGTCCAGAGAGTCACTTGTTTACGGTTAGTTAAAGGTACAGTTACCAGAAAATAAAAATCTGCCATCGTGTCAAACGCTCATGTAGTTCCAAACTTTCTTTCTTCTGCTGAACACAAAAGAAGATGTTCTGAAGAATGCTGGAAACCAAACAGTTGATGGTAGCCAGTGACTTCCAATGTATGGAAGTGAATAGCGACCAGAAAAGACAGACATTAGTTTCAGGTTAAGGGTGAGTAAATGATGTCAGAAGTTTCATTTTTGGCCAGACGATGCTTTTAAGGTCCAGTCAGCATTTCATTGCTTATTCACATGTTTTTGTCTTTCCATACAGATCTTTTCAACCGTTATTTCTATGTATTTATAGGCATTCAACATTGCTACAACATAAAAGCAATATTATTTCCACAAGGTCATCATGTGACGGCTCATTAATCACTAGTTCCAGTGAGTGTTAGTTTGACATAATGATTGAATCTGTGATCTGGAGAAGCTTGGTTATGAATATTCATATAAACGTTCAATCAGACTAATGCGGAAGCGACGGATCTGTTAAATCCTGCGTGTCCCAGATGGATGTGGAGGTTCTGTGTGTGTGTGTGATGATCCGCATTATGAGCACGTGAGGACCGGCAGGTACAGGTCATGTGATCACGTGACACGTTCCTCAGCGGTGCGGCGTGATCCGCTCATGATCTCTGGAGATCCTGGAGATCAGACACACTGACCACACGCCGCTAAAAACACCAGCGTGACATCAGCCACACAAATACCCTCGGTGTGTGACTAACGTGTGTTTCTCTTCCCATCAGCGTCTGACCGTCTGTTTGATCAGCGCCGCGTTCTTCGGATCCGTAGGATCGTCCTTCCTGTACGGATATAACCTGTCGGTGGTCAACGCTCCGGCCAGAGTAAGTCCAGCTCTGAGCTCTCATCACCGAGTTAAACAGCAGGAACAGGAACTGTGATGGAAACTAATGAAGCTCAAACACACACATGATTATAATGCAGTTCAGCCCCTGGTTTGTGTGAGTGAGTTAAAGCTTCCTGTTAGCAGTGATTCCCTGTGGTGAGTTTTAGTTCAGAGTTACTTCCTGCTGCGTTTGATCTGACAAACGTTTGCTTTGAACTCAGTCAGTATCAACAGCCAATCAGAGCTCACCAGATATAAAAATCACATTTGCATATTGTTCTAAATATAGTCTTATTGTAAAGAAATCCTTATGCATTTTTTCTATAATATATATTATTTTTTGATGCCCCCTGATTTCATGTCAGCCCTGTTACCCTCATCAAAAACCTCTTGTAAAATAATGTACAGTCAAGTGACATCATTTCTAGTAGGTTACACCACCTCTCAACCATCATCTCTCGACACTTAAAACACAAGCATGTTTCTCTCACTCCTCTATAATGTTCTGTTTTTGATGATGAGGCTTGACTGAGGGGGACATCATGCAATGCCAATCCTGTTACCATTTTTAAAATGTAAATTTAAACAATCATTTCTTACATTTAATATAATCAGTATCTACACGTAAAATCCTTTCAAAGTGTGCAATATGTGCTTTTGTGAACTTGACTATTAGCTAGCAATTAGCAAATTTGTCTGAAATTATCAAACCTGTTACTTACAGTAACATGTTTTGACATTTGACCCTGTTTAAAGATTGTCTGTGTAAAATTCAAACATTTTAAAGGTCCCCCTCGGTACGTTTTTGAGCTAATGCGTACAACATTCAGTGGCGTATGAGCTCTAATTAAACTATAGTATCTAGTAACATTTGTGTCGGTAACAGGGTTGACAAAAATACCAAAACCTGAGGTAGAAAAAAAAAAATTATAAATTACATAGCCTGAGATGGCACAATACAATTTCTTTAATTTTAAAGGAGAAGTTCACTTCCAGAACAACAATTTACAGATAATGTACTCACCCCCTTGTCATCCAAGATGTTCATGTCTTTCTTTCTTCAGTCGTTAAAAAATTATGTTTTTTGAGGGAAACATTTCAGGATTTTTCTCCATACAATGGACTGATATGGTGCCCCAATTTTGAACTTCCAAAATGTAGTTTAAATGCAGCTTCAAACGATCCCAGCTGAGGAAGAAGGGTCTTATCTAGCGAAACAATCGGTTATTTTCATAAAAATAATTCAACTTATATACTGCGTTTGACATTAAAAAGTATTTAAATTGTATTATTTTAATTTAAAATCAGTCCATTATATGGAGAAAAATGCTGAAATGTTTTCCTCAAAAAACAACATTTCTTTACGACTGAAGAAAGAAAGACATGAACATCTTGGATGACAAGGGGGTGAGTACATTATATGTGAATCTTTGTTTTGGAAGTGGACTTCACCTTTAAAGTGTCCTCGTTTCATGGATATTAAAAAAAAATATTGATTAAACTTATTTTATTTTTCAATTTTTCTAAGTGGAAAAGGCACTGATTTCATGAAACACACACACACACATCTATCTATCTATCTATCTATCTATCTATCTGTCTATGTCTCTTCTCCTGTTGTTCTGAGTGTCATTAGTTTGGCTGGTCAGAGTCGTGTGTAGGGTGTCAAAGGTCACGTGAGTGTCTTTTTCCCAGAGGTCACATTGATCCGTCTGTTTCTCTCTGCAGTACATAAAGACCTTCTACAATAAGACGTGGATCGATCGCTATAATGAGCCCATTGGAGACGGGACGGTCACCCTGCTCTGGTCCATCACGGTGTCCATCTTTGCCATCGGCGGTCTGGTGGGGGCGCTGACGGTCTCTTTCCTCATCAAAGTGTTGGGCAGGTGAGACTCAAGCACAAACTAATTAGTGCAAAACAGTTAAACATAGACAAACCGGTCTGCAGCTGGTTTAGTTCTGTCGTGGTTTTGCTCTTCATTCGTGGTTTTGATTGACAGTCAGTCTGTGTGCTCAGGCAATTATGTAAACATATGCAAATGATATGCAAATGAGGCAATGAGTAATTTTCATGTTGTGTTTCATGTTGATGTTGAGCTATGTTAGTTACGGTGCACTTATAAGACGTCTTAACTGGAATGGAATCTAATGCAGCATCACATACACCTAGAGAAGACAGTCCCAGAATGCAGTGAAATGAGGGAGAATAGACAACAGCCTGAACTCTAGTTCAGGGAGGACACTGATAGATTCATGAGTGCTGATATCTGTAGAGTTTACAGTCATCTGACATGTAGATCTGTCAGCTCGTGTGATTGTGTGTGTATTGTGACGGTGTTGATGTGTTGCTGTCTTTATTACAACTGCTGTGTGTGTTTGTGACACATTTACACGTATGCTGTGCTGGGCTCATCAGAACACTGGTCACGCTGCATTAGGAGGCGACACACACACACACACACACACACACACACACACACAAATGTGCTCTGAAGGGTGTTTAACAGGAGGCTGTTCTCTGGATGGAGCCGTTTCAACACTCATTATTTCCCAGGGGAAAATCTTTATCTGCATCTGGACAGACGATCAGCTGCTACAGAAACGAGTCCAGTTCAGTTCTGATCATCACAATCCACTCCACGTCCACTATATCTGTCTGTCTATCCATCTGTGCACCCGTCTGTCTCACACACACACACAGATTGGTTTGAGGGTTTGAGGAGATTTGTTTTCATCATATTTCATTTTTTTCTTTTCATTTTCATCTGAACCTTTAACCGCAGAATATGTGTGTTTGTGAAGGTGAATAATTGTCCGCCTGAAGCTCCTCATCGTTCATGAATCTCTCTGGAGTGAACATCAGTCTGCGTTTCAGAAGATCACTTCTGATCATAGATTCCCTATAGCAGGGCTTGAACCTGTAACCTCTGACTCAGTCCCTCACTCTAAAGCGCTGTATGACGTCTCACCGCACCGGAGGAGGAAATTCTCCTGTAAACGGCATGTGAGTTTTCTCATGTATGTTTAATGTGTGCGGGCGAGAGTCTGTTTGTCTGCCGTGGATCTAGTCGATGTGTATTGAGTGTTTTGACCCGTCAGTCACGACCTGGAGCTCTTCTGACACTGAGACGAGGCTGCAGTGCATTCTGGGCTTTGTTTGATTTATAGATAAACGTGAACATGTTTTAACTCAATCCTCACTAGTCCTAGTGCCGCGGTAGTGTGTGTGTGTGTGTGTGTGTGTGTGTGTGTCGTCCTGCAGTGTTTGCGCTCAGATCATGGAGAGTGTGCTGCTACTCCAGTGATCAGACACTGTTTTCACCTGCTGGACCACAAAACAGGTACATACAGTATAGTACAGCATAGTAATATACATACGGTATGGTGAAAGTCAAGCAATCATCCAGCATAGTAATGCCCTAACAAGCAGACAGCAAAATTACACACACACACATGCACATGACGTCAGTGTTGGGCTGAAGTGGAACAGCGTGTGTCCAAAATAGCAGCGTGTGATTTACTCGACATGCACTGAAATCCCTGTGGAATGCTGGTAGTCCGTGTTTAAATCCAAAGCTGCGAGAAACTCCGGATCTTATAGAGTCAACAGCAGGAGCGCCACAGCCGAATGTGAGCGTGGATCAGTGGATCTTCTGACAGGTGACGGACGCGTCTGTAGCTCACAAACACACAGCGGATTTACAGAGTCAAACCACGGAAATGCCGCCAGTCACAGAACAACTGAACACACACTCATATAAACACACACACACACACACACACTCAGCAGTGATTTATCTTTCCAGAGCAGCGTTAAATCAGGAGTCGCTGCAGGATGTGATCAGATCTGACCGTCATTCAGCACAAACTGTCCCGCTGTATGTTAACATTAATTTCTCTTCTTATTCTGGAAAACCAGAGAACAAACGTCTGGCCATTTATTACATTTCAGAGCAGAGATTCATAAAAGGTTTTATCAGCTGAACCCCAAATATTGAAGTCTCCCTGAGATGATAAATTAATATTTCAATAATTTAACAGCACATGTTCAGAATTCTCTTCTGTCAGTTAATGATCAAATAATTTATTCATTTTTATTTGACATTCACTGATGGAATATCTTCAATACATTAACTGGTTTAATATTTCAGTAAATTAATGCAGATAAACACATTTTCAAAGGGGTCATAAGCAGTGTTGGGGGTAACACATTACAAGTAATGTGAATTACGTAATATTATTACTTTTTCCAAGTAACTAGTAAAGTAACGCATTACTTTTTTTTAATTGACAAGAAAATATCTAAGTTACTTTTTTCAAATAAGTAACACCAGTTTCTTTTCCCCCCATTTACTGATTGACAGCTCTCCTGTCCCCATGTTGAGAGAAATCGGGAGTGAGATGTTAGTTCTAGAATAAATGTGAACATGCATTAATTCATCTCACTCACAAAAAACAGATTCAGTATTCCTCAAAATGAATAAAAACAGTGAAATTCAACTCAGAATATGACACAAACCTGCAATAATTAAATATGTTAAATAATACAAATATCCTTTATGCATTTAATACCATTTTATTAACTGATGTCTTTGCTGCCGACCTTCGATGATCCAATTCACCAATACTAATAAGCAAAAATTACTCCAGATACTCTAACATATGTTTTCCTTTTTTTATTGCTGAAGAGTTGACATTTTTTTCTTCTGCGCTCTACTATACAGATGTGAATTTACGTTTGTCAAAGCCTGAGGCTTTTGGTGTGAAAAAGCTTTTACATTTGCCAAAAATAGAACTTTTTATATTAAAAACAAAACAAGCCCAAATTTAAAAAGTAAGGCATAAGTAAAGTAACGCATTACTTTCCATACAAAGTAACTAAGTAACGTAATTAGTTACTTTTTTAGTGAGTAACTCAATATTGTAATGCATTACTTTTAAAAGTAACTTTCCCCAACACTGCTCATAAGATGTTGTAACGGCTCCTGAAGGTTTTCTTCTGATTAAAAGAATCACGCTTCAACTGATGTCTTAACGTTTATTATCTTCTTGCAAAGAGCAAGCATCGGCGTCATCGCCATCTTGATACTTCGACACCACTTGAACATCGTGACACCCTTTGGATATCATTAACATCTTTACATCTTTACATCTTTACGTCATGACACCGTGAAAAACTGAAACAAATAAATAACATTCAGATATATGAGTGTGTTCCTGTTTCTGAACCAACATCAATACACATAGTGCGTTATTATAAATTAACAGATGAAATCTAAAGAATAAACAACATACCGTGTGCGCCTTCTAATCAGAAATCCAGGAGACATTAATGTATGTATTTCCTCCAACAAATAATCATGTAGCTCTCAGCGTGTGTACACTTCTTGTGAATCTGATACTAATGTGTCCAGCTAGATCATGTGACAAATTCAACTAACGTTGCACATTTCACCTGTAGGTGTCACTATTAACCCAGTTTCATAATACTCAAATACAATTTTCAAATAAACACTGACAATAAATTGTACACCATTTGTGTACTAAATACCTTTTTACAAAATAAATGACTGAAATAATTAAAAGAAAATACAACGTTTTCTGTGACAGCTACAGATGTTGCTAAAAAGAACATTATTTTGTGTATTTGGTGTAATGTAAAGTGTTTACACGGTTTGAGGTTCAAAAACATTACTTTCCACACATACTGTACATTATTGTTGCTCCTGTCTGCCTCGCCTTTCTGAAACGCATCGATTTTTACAAAACTCATAATTCTGAAAAGCGCTGTGTGCTCTGATTGGCCAGCTGCCTGGTGCGTTGTGATTGACCGAATACCTTTAGCGTGAGATGGAAATGTTACGGCCCTTACCATGTTGTGATGCCGTTTCCCACCGCAACCAGACAAAAACAAAAAAAAAACAATTGTAAATGAGACATTTGTTGCATCCAGTAGGGAATAATTACTGATTATAATGACTCATACTGTCTTTTTACACGTCGTGTCACGCAGTGTAAACATAACACCACGTCTGCCTTTGTGATCGTAGAAACGACAAACAAGCGCTACTCTACACTGCTCAAAACTCGCATTTGAATAGTCAGTAGCAAATTCTTTAAATATGAAAACGTACTTACAGGTCGTGAATCAGAAACGCCAGACTGTCCTTGCAACGCTGGAATTGCCCCACTTTATAGCCTTAACCCTTTGTGTACAGATGGCATTGTAGGCTACGCTTCCAGGTTCAGGAAACAGTCCTCCGTAAAATGCACTGCACACACTATTCCAGAACAGTGTTGTAATTATAATTTAACCATTGATCTCTAGTTGTGTCCTCGTTTGGAAGGCTAAACAAAGTACTTTTGCTTTCGTAACGAAACACACAGCGTCTCCACAACATGGCAGCGGCTGCAACAATACGACAGCGAGAATAAAAGATACGCATTCTTTATTTGCATATACATGTGGGCGGTGTTATGCAAATCTTCCCACATCGTGATGTAGACATGTGGGGGCGTGCTTGAACGAGCCGTTTACGGAAAGGCGTGGCTGAGTCTTAAAGGAGAAGTCCACTTCCCAAACAAAGATTCACAGATAATGTCCTCACCCCCTTGTCATCCAAGATGTTCATGTCTTTCTTTCTTCAGTCGTAAAGAAATTATGTTTTCTGAGGAAACATTTCAGCATTTTTCTCCATATAATGGACTGATATGGTGCCCCGATTTTGAACTTTCAAAATGTAGTTTAAATGCGGCTTCAAACGATCACAAATGCGGTTGTAAACGATCCCAGCCGGGGAAGAATCGGGGCACCATATCAGTCCATTATACAGAGAAAAATGCTGAAATGTTTTCCTCAAAAAACAGAATTTCTTTACGACTGACGAAAGAAAGACATGAACATCTTGGATGACAAGGGGGTGACTACATTATCTGTGAATCTTTGTTTTGGAAGTGGACTTCTCCTTTAACTTTTATAAAGAATATCTCTTTGGGTTTGGGACTTTAATCTTTGCAATTTATGACCCCTTTAATATTTCTTGTTTTTATTTCAAGTGTTTTATCTTCAAATGACTTAAATTTTTTATGATTTAATTCATATTTCAATAATTTAACAACATATTCTGATGTTCCTGATTCTGTGGTGTTGATTAATGGTCGCATGACTTGCAGCTAAACTAATAAGATATTTAATGTTTTGTAGTACGTGTTTTATTCAGATCGTGTTTATTTTAATGATCACCGTTACGATGCTCATTATGAGCTCTGCACAGGTGGCGTCGGAGCGCGGTCGTCACGGAGACGGTGGTTGTGTCGGCCGAGAGCAGATGAGCGGTCAGTGTCTGTCAGGGATCATCAGCGTCTGTGCGGCGCCGTGGAATAATTCACAACAACAGCAGCGCAGACTGACCACCTCACTGACTCTCTCACTGTGTGTGTGTGTGTGTGTGTGTGTGCGCTTCTGTTTCTGTGTGCTTGCTGCAGTGTCACTGTGCTGTTGCTAGGGTGTTGTGTGTGGTTGCTAGGTGTTTGGTCCTGTCTCAGTGTCCCTTGGGTGTGTAGGTGCGGCTCAGTTTGATCGTCCAGCAGATATCACAGATGATTCAGATGTTCCTCAGGGTTGGAGATTCTCATTTTGTGGTTCATAAAGAGATTCAGGGCTCTGACTGTCGTCCCGGTGCTCAGTACTTATTCCTATTTAGCTCATATTCACCATCACTGTTAGTGAATTTGATAATAATAATAATACAGGTGTGTGTGTGTGCAGGAAAGGAACTCTTCTGGCCAATAACGCTCTGGCTCTGATCGCTGCGCTCCTATTGGCTCTGGGAGAAACGGCCGGATCCTTTGAGATGCTCATCATTGGTCGCTTCATCATCGGCATGGATTCAGGTCAGTCCTGATTGGCAGCCGATCGCAGTGAAACAGCTCATGAGCTCACAATACAAACAATCACACACGAGATCTCGTTAATATCTCAGTTGTTTCTCAGAGACATGAGCGAGAGCAAATAGAGATTGGATTCACAAAATGTTCATAAAATAATAATAATACTTCATTTCTAATTGTTCAGCTGAAATACAGCCTATTCTTCCATCATGTTCAGAAATGATTTCATTCTGCTGTTAGCATTATTAGCACCAAATGAGTGTCAGGAAAATATATTAAAACACAATGTCCTGTTTGTCTCTCTGTCCGTCTGTCTGTCCCTCAGGTGTGTCTCTCAGCGTGTTGCCCATGTATTTGGGTGAGATTTCTCCTCGGCAGATCCGCGGCTCCATCGGTCAGTTTCACGCCATCTTCATCTGTCTGGGTGTTTTCATCGGGCAGGTGCTCGGACTGCCTGAGATCTTTGGACAGGTGAGTCTGCAGATGTTTTAATGTTTCTAAAACAAATCTCTTCTGCTCACCACTGCTGCATTTCTATGATCAAAAATACAGTAAAAACACTGAAATATTATTACAGTTTAAAACAGCTGTTTTCTATGTGAATATCTGTGAAACTGTAATTTATTTCTGTGATGTGCAGCTGAATTTTCAGCATCATTACTCCAGTCGTCAGCGTCACATGATCCTTCAGAAATCATTCTAATATGCTGATTTGCTGCTCAACAAACTAAGCTACTACTAAATATATTGTAAAACTTTAATTTGCTGTAAAGTTGCTTTGCAATGATATGTATCGTAAAAGGTGCTAATAAATTTGAATAAAATTGAACATTTCTGGTTATTAGCGATGTTGAAAACAGTTGTGCTGCTCAATATTTTTGTGGAAACTGAAACTATGATTCAAAAGTTTGGGGGGCTGTTTTTGGAAAAAAAAAACATTTTGACATTTTATATGACAAATATTCGGTCAAATGTTCTGATGCTGCACAGATTCATCCAATCGTAAACACATTTGTGTTTTATTCAGTAGTGCAAACTCTCAGTTACAGCAGCAGCTCAATTTAGTTTCACTTCACATTTGCATGTTTATAGAGTATCACACTGTGTGTGTGAGAGAGAGAGAGAGTCTAAATAAATCTAAATAAAATAAATTGTTGAGCTTGGCATAACTAGACAAATTTATATTCATTGTATAAAAATACTTTTGGAATTTTCAGATTTTATTAAATTAATTGCCATGACTTTTAAAGATGTTCCTGATTTTCTGGAAAAAATTAAAGGTTTTTTTTAAACCATTTTTATTCACAATTTCTGTCCAATGATTCTGTCCAATTATTTCTAGAGTGTCTACAGACTGTATATTCATTATTAAAATGCCCATGGATTTATGAGATTTGTTTTCCACATTTTTAAAATGAGGCTTCCTCCGATTTTCTGATTTTCCAAGACCATGAGAATCCCGGTTCTTCAAAGACATAAGATAAATGAAAATAAAGAGTAATTTTAGCTGATGTTATGCTTGTTTTGTTGTTATAATTAACTGAAACTAAAACCATAAAAAATAGCTTGAAATAAATCTAATAAAAATGACAAAAAACATTAAAATAAGTATTAAAATTTCAGCCAAAATAAACAACGGAAAAATCGAAATATTAACAAAAATGTAAAATAAGACAGATGTGCTGGCCTGGAGTGGATCTGGATCTCCAGTGTCGTCTGTGATCAGACAGCCGTTCTGTGGGGTCGTGATCTCAAACCAGGCTGGTGTCCGTCCACATGATTGTCCAGCGGCGGGTCGTGATCTGCGGCGTCAGAGCCCCAGACGACGCGGTCGGCGCTGACATCGCTTCCTCCTGCAGATGATGCTGGAGCAGAGGATCGAAGGTGAAGCTGTCCTTCTCCTCAAGCTTTAACGTCGGCTAAAAGTACACAGTCAGGATCGTTCTTGTGTTAGTTCACCATCAACAATTGTGTTTGAACAGCCAGGATTCACATTGTCCTGAAAAAGCAGGTAAAGTGAGGAAGCCTCATTTTAAAAGTGTGATTTCTGCATCTGGAAAAGTCATGAAAATTTATCAAATCTGAAAACGCTTTGGGCTTTTTTATAATGAGTACACATTTGTCTAGTTATGCCAAGAATATTTTATTGGCTAGAAACTGTGAATAAAAGTCCTTATTCTTACTCCTTATCCAGTAAATCAGGACAGACTGGAAAATGCAAATGAACAAAACCTTAAATCACCATGGGCGTTTTTATAATGAATATACATTTGTCTAGTTATGTCAAGCTCGATAATATTTTACTTCATAGAAAATGAGTTAAAATTACATCATAAATCCTGATCTTTATCAGGTAAATCAGAAATGACTGGAAACGTGATCGTAAAAAGTACTGGTTAAGAGGAACGTTCAGTTCTTAAAACTTACTGTGCACTTACTGTGTATTTATTCTTTCATTGGGTGGATTGAGGGTAAAATTGTTTCATCAAGGTTGTTTTATTGTTAAAAAAAATCAATAAAAACACCCATACATAAACAGTGCTGGTAGTAACCGATTACATGTAATCTGGATCATCTAATCATTTCTTAAAATTCTTAAAATTAAGTGCTTGTAATTATTATGTTATATTATATTGTATTTTATTAAAATACACATAATCATTTAATTTCTTATTTACATGTAATGCAGTGAATCCCAAACTTTTCTTTTTGTCACCTAAATCTCTTTCACTTCATATATATTTATTTATTTTTTAAGGTAGATTTTAAGGTAGAAAGTTAAAAATTATCACATTTGCATATTCACAGTTAATGGTCACAAGTGTTTTACTTTGTTATTTTAAAATGATTTATGATTTAATTACTATCTTTTCATTAAACCTTCACATAATGTAATAATAAATGTCCTTCATGTTGTTACTAACAATGAATAGAATATATCTTCTTATCTATGGTACAAGATTATCCTGTTTAAATCAATGTGTGTCAAAGTTTAAACTGTGTTTAAACTTTGCACTTTGCATTACTGTAATGTTTCTGATTTATTTATTTATTTAGCAGCTCCTGACACTTGAGTTATCAGTCAAAAACAAATCATCGGTCGTCCTCCGCTCGTATCGGCTGCGTGACACTGAACCTCAAGCGTCTCTCTGAACGTCTGCTGTGATTTTGCAGGAAAGCAGATGGAACTTCCTGTTCGGTTTCTTGGCACTTCCTGCCCTGCTGCAGCTGTGTGTCCTGCCGTTTCTGCCCGAGAGTCCGAGATTCCTGCTGATGGAGCGCCGGGACGAGGCGAGAGCGGAAAAAGGTCAACATCATCATCATCATCACACACACACACACACACATTCTGTGCTTTCAGCTGCTGGACCTGATGTTCAAACACAGTGACCGATGAGACAGGAGAGAGTGATTATTAGCAAGATCACTGGTTTTGAGTGAAAAGGGCTCATTAAACTCTCATTTAACTCATTAATTCTTGTCTAACTCACCATCAAGGTCAGTTTGAGGAGTTTGGGGCTCTTAAATCAGTCTGAGATCAAATGCTCTGCTGCTTTCTTCTAGTTGTCGTGGTTTCTCATGTCCATGATGAGATCAGGTGTGATCAGACTGACAGAATGAGGCTGAGCACATCATCACATCATCACAACATCACAACACCAATCAAAAGTTACGCTCCTCTGAGGAAACACGTGTGTGTGTGTGTGTGTGTGTGTGTGTGTGTGTGTGTGTGTGAGACAGTTCTTTCATATCTGCGGTTCTTTCACACACAGACACAGACAAAAACATTAAGTAACCTCTCAATTAACTGTGATTATTCAAGTCAAAGATATAATCATGCTGAATCAAACTAAACACATTTGTTTACCATATTTTAAGGGGTAAATAGGTGGGAATGTCTCTTTAACCCTTTAATGTCTGATATATAAAATAATAGTAAGAAAAATCTATTTCTATTAAATGAAATAGTTTGTTGCACCTTTAGAATAAACTCTTTAAAAATCTAAAAAAAAAAATATATATATATATATATAAATGTGTGTGTGTGTGTGTCCCAGCGTTCCAGGCATTTCTGGGCCGTTCAGACGTCAGCCGTGAGCTGGAGGAGGTTCACGCCGAGAGTCGCGCTCAGAACACGCAGCGGACGGCGTCGGTGCTCGAGCTCTTCCGTAAGCGTTCGCTCCGCTGGCAGCTGATCACCGTGATCGTCGTCATGAGCTGCTATCAGCTGTGCGGACTCAACGCCGTGAGTTCATCACAAACACCACTAAAAACAGCCTGTCACACACAGAAAGTGTTCCGCTCACCAAGCCTGCATTTATTTGATCAAAAACACAGTGAAATATCATCGTTTAAATCAGCTGTTTTCTATGTGAATATCTGTGAAACTGTAATTTATTTCTGTGAATTTTCAGCATCATTACTCCAGTCTTCAGTGTCACATGATCCTTCAGAAATCATTCTAATATGCTGATTTGCTGCTCAACAAACACTTATGATTATCAATGTTGAAAACAGCTGTGCTGTGCAGTATTTTTGCGGAAACTGTCATACATTTTATTTTTCAGGATTCACAGATGAATAGAAAGTTTAAAAGAACAACATTTATTTGAAACAGAAATCTTTTGTAACATTATTATAAATGTTTTTACTGCCACTTTGGATCAATTTAACACATCCATGATGTTTCGAAGCATTATTTATGTATGAAGTATGAAGGGTTTCATGTGTTTGAAGCGTCGCCGGCGTCTGCTGACGATCATCTGTTTCTGTAGATCTGGTATTACACTAACGGGATCTTCCAGGAGGCCGGATTCCAGCAGTCGCTGATCCCGTACATCACGCTCAGCACGGGCGGCATCGAGACGCTGGCCGCCATCATATCGGTGAGACGTCATGTGACCGATCCAGTCCACACTGACCTGATCTGAATAAAGGCCGTTGTCGTCTGTAGAGCTGCTGTGCAGCTGAAACTGAGTTTGTCGTCATTGATTCTCACGTTATGCTGCTCCGGAAGCGTCTGTGGACGCGGGTCAGACCGCAGGACAAACTGCAGCCCGTGATGAGAGCTGTAATGAGTTTAGGGAGAAGGGAAGCGTCTCGTGTTCAGAGCCGTGTGTTTGTCCTCATGGGAAATCACAGGCTGATCGTCCCTGTTACTGCAGGACACTGAATCAAGAGCATCATGGGAATTCTGCATTAGCAGCACAATGGACACGAGCGAGCGGCGGCAGCCTGCTGATGTGTGATAGTGACGCTCATCACCGTCCCATGATGCTCTCTGATCACAAACAAATGTCCAGCAGAACACTGAGACTCACTGCTCCTTCTGTACATTAGATGAAAAAAAGACATAATATAAAACATAACAGACATTTAAAACGGTTTATGTAATTCATGTTATGAAATTAAGTTTTTAATGGAAAAATGAATCATGTAAAACATGTCAAATGTTTTTATGTAATTCCTGTTTTAAAATGGTGTTAAATAAAACAACAAATTAGTAAATCATTTTTTAATTTAAAAAAACTGGATTTAATTTGTGTTAGAAAGTGTAGTTAAATAATAAAAAAAAAGTCTTTTTAAATTGAAAAATGAGCATATGAAAACATTTATTTCATGTTTTGAAATGTTGTTAAATAAAGTAATTAATTCTTTGTTTATTTGTAGTCAGTGACACTTGATGTTTGATTGTATGAGTGTAGAAAGTAAAGGTGCAGCTGTGTGTCTGTGTTTCAGGGTTTAGTGATTGAGAAAGTCGGTCGGAGGCCGTTACTGATCTTTGGTTTTTCAGCGATGGCTGTTTTCTTCAGTCTCCTCACAGTCTTCCTGCATTATCAGGTAAATCACAATCACACACACTAAATACACTCTGAACACTGAACTCATGCCGTGTGTGTGTGTGTGTGTGTGTGTGTGTGCAGGACAGGTTCCCGTGGATGCCGTATCTCAGCTTCACCTCCATTCTGCTTCTGATCGCTTCCTTCTGCTCCGGTCCAGGTACAGACGTGTGTGTGTGTGTGTGTGTTGATCAGTGTGGTAATGATGGTGTGGTCAGTTGTGTCAGAGGTCAAAGGTCACAGCTCTGGGTTGGTTCTGATCATAACAGTATAAAGGAAACGTTCCTCGTCTATCTGAAGAAGTCATTGGTGTGGTCTGTGTCGTATATCCAGATTTCACTCTCATTGATCTTCAGAAAGATGAAACGACGCTGAATCTCTAATAACTCGCTTTAATATTCAGTGGAAATATAGTGAACAGTCACATGAATATAAATGGAGAAACTCTCACTGTTCCCAGCAGATGGTTTGCATCTCATTTACATCACTGTCTCCTGACTGGACGGCAGAAATTAATATTAATGTCACTCACACACACACACACTCATTCATTTATTTTTAACAAATTGAAGTCATTTTTAATAAGAAAAAAAAACATTTAAAACTATTTCAATTATTCAAAAATATTGTTAAATACAGTAAATTTACAGTAAAAAAACATTTAAGCTAAACATTTTCAAATTTAAGGTGTACACTACAGTCTCCGTGCTCACAGCGTCACAAACACAAATAATTTTTTATATTTATTTATTTATATTTTCACTGTATGGCTGTCTGGGATTTCGGTAGTTAAAGGGTTATAATTTTTTGTTAGTATTAAATCACATCGTGAGTGTATAATTAGTACCGTTTGTTGTTTTCTCATGTCATCTGATAGAGCGATTGGACCCGGAAGTCACGGAAGAGATGACGCTTGACGTCAGACAAGCGAGTAGTTTAATAAAATGGAAAATGATTGGATGTTCACTGAAGTGAGCAGCCAATCAGCTGTCGACTCAAGAGTTGAGTGTTAAACGGACAGATGTGAGAAAGTGGAGCTTCAGAAGTGATTCATTTCCGCATTTCTCATATTTAAATCATTGAATTGATTTGTTTGAAGTGTTAGTCATCCGTCTGTCACACCGACACTGAGTTTCCCAGCAGCAGCAAGTTCAGACAGAGACACGATCCTGAGTCCCAGTGTGATCCTGCTCTCACATTCAATCTGTCTGTGAGTCTCTGTGTGTGTGTGTGTGTGCGTGTGTGTGTGTGTGTGTGTGTGTGTGTGTGTGTGTGTGTGTGTGTGTGACTCTGATGGAGCTCGAGGTGACGTGACGTTTTTTCCCCAGAGGAAGTCCAGGTGCTCCGTCCACATACTGACGTCACTGACACACACCGCTGTTTATGTAATGATGCAATGATGATGTGTGTGTGTGTGTGTGTGTGTGTGTGTTTGTGTGCACAGATGGTCGTGGTGGTTTGTGTTATTAAGCGACTGATCCAGATGCGCAGGAACTCTAATGTTTCCTGCTGTCCAAAAAACATTAAAGCAAATGTTTAAAAATAGATGTGCAGCTCAATCCGTGTCCAATCCTCAGGACACGAGCTGTGAGGAGGACACACACACACACACACACACACACACACACACACGAGACAGAGACAGACAGACGCTGGAGGGAGGGCTGATCTCTCAGGGTTTTATTCTCATTCCTCCATTACAGTGATTCATTGTGTTTGTGTTTGTGTATTTCAGTGTTTATGCAGCAGATCTGTGTTAATGTTCCTCATTCATTGTGATTCATTCACACACACTCAGGCGAACACATTTGATCCGTTTTGATTTGTGGATCATTTCTGTCTTACAGAGGAGACTGATTTCCGGGTTCTTCTAGTTTCAAGAAATTTCAGACTATAGTTGAAAATTTTGCACTGATGGACACTGATTTCGAGTTTCAGCGTGTGATGATGACACTGAACTGTGGTTTAATTCTACTGAGTGTTCTATTATGAGATTTAAATAAGATTTTGAAGATTTTTGAACAACAGATTCAGTTCCATTAGAAATGTTAAAATTGATTGTTTCATTTCATTAGAAGATTTTAAATATTAGTCAATCTGTTCTAAGAGATTTAAATGTTGGTTGTTTTTGTTCCACTAAAATATTTTAAATATCATGGTTTTGTTCTGAATGTTGGTGTGTTTGCTGTTGTTTTGCTCAAAGTGTGAGAAAGTGATTCTCAAACAGTATTAATGAAAATACAATCAGCTGTTAAAGATGACACGTCCGAAGTTTTGTTGTAAGCGAGAGTCGACGCTTCTCATCATTCAGTGTTTGTGTGAAATGAAAGAGCTGCTGTGATGTGAGTTTAACGCTCTGATTTCATCATTAGTGCTCATCACAGAGACCAAAGCTTTCATTTTCATTAGTAACGTCTCTGATTTCAGACAGAATTACTGTCAGCAGTTACTGTTGAAAATACGTATGTTTTGGTTTAGAGAATTAGCTTTGTGTTTGCTGCTGATGAAGTGATCATGATTTTCATCTACTGATATGTGTGTGTGTGTGTGTGTGTGTGTGTACTTGTTTTTGCTACATAGTGGGGACCAAATGTCCCCACAATGATAGTAAAACCTGAAATTTTTGACATTGTGGGGGCCGGCCTGCGGTCCCCACAATGTTAAAAAATGATTAAAAATAGTAAATGATGTTTATCTGAAAGTGTAACGATGCAAACATGTTTTCTGTGAGGGCTAGGTTTAGGGTTAGGGTTGGGTTAGGGGATAGACAATATCGTTTGGTCAGTACAAAATCTATAGAAGTCTATGGAAAGTCCCCACAATTCACAAAAATAAACGTGTGTGTGTGTGTGTGTGTGTGTGTGTGTGTGTGTGTGTGTGTGTGTGTGTGTGTGTGTGTGTGCGTGTGTGTGTGTGTGTCAGGCGGTGTCCCGTTCGTGTTGACGGGGGAGCTGTTTGAACAGTCGTATCGTCCGGCCGCGTTCATGATCGCAGGCACCGTCAACTGGCTCTCAAACTTCGCTGTGGGACTCCTGTTCCCCTTCATACAGGTGAGACTCACAACACACACACACACACACACACACACACTGTTTGTGGGTGATGTGAGGTCTTCAGTCCTGCACGTATAATCTGATTCCCATAATCCACTGCAGGTCAGAGCGCGACACAGAAAAGCACTTTTATTCTCTTTAATGCGTCTGCATCTGTAAGAATCACACACTCCACTCCACATTGTGCTTCTGTGGGTTTACAGATAAAAATGAATATTTCAAGATTCATGACTAAGTTAGTAGATTACCAGAGTAATCCTGTTTGACATCAGCACAGTCTGAACTGCACTGAGTCCACTACATAGACAGCATCCATCCATCCATTCTCCAAGAATTATTTTGACCTTAAAATTATTAATAGAATTCATTTTAAAAAATGAATGAATGAATAAATAATCATTTTAATTAATTTATGTAAGGTAAGTGCTGTGTTTAAAATTGCATTTTGTATTTTAATTTAATTTTTATGACTTAATTGAACTGCTATAATTAAATAAAAACAAAACGTATTAATTTATTTATTTTTTACTTAAGTTTTTTATTTAAATTAATTTTATCCCTAAATCTGTAAGGATTCTGTAGTTATCCCAAAATCTCTGGTTCCAGGGATCAAGAGTTTGATTCAACTGAAAAGGTCTTACAGTTTAGAAGATGTGCCTGATGTTCCAGATGTCTGCAGCTCAGGTGTGTGTGTGTGTGTTTGTGCTCCTACAGGAGGCGCTGCAGACGTTTGCCTTCCTGCTGTTTGTGGTGGTTTGTGCCGTCGGTGCCGTTTATCTGCTGGTCGTTCTGCCGGAGACCAAAAACAAGACCTTCATGGAGATCAGCCAGAGTTTCTCCAAGATCAACGGCATCCCGGACCAGACTCACGAGCGGGAGATGACGAACGTGCTGGACACGGACGCCGCCAACGGACTCAAATGTGCCGACGGGGAGATGGAGAGCTCCTTCTGAACCATGCAGGAGTTTGTAAAGTGACGCACGACTGATGTTTCTTCTCAGAAATGATGTTCAGTCCTTCATTATGACTGAAGAGCACCGCTAACCTCAGTGGTCTGTAGTTTTACGTGTGTGTGTGTTTAGTTTATATATCCTGGTGGGGACTTAAACCTGAATACACACACACTCATGGGGACTCGTGTCATGATGGGACATGATGGGATTTTTTTGAGAAAGTAAAAATGCAGAACGTCTCGTGTGACGTGTAGGGTTGGTGTAGGGCGATAGAAAATATGGTTTGTACAGTATAAAAACCATTACACCTATGGAGAGTCCCTACAAGAATAGCTGACCAGACTCTGTGCGTGTGTGTGTGTGTGTGTGTGTGTGTGTGTGTGTGTGTGTGTGTGTGCGTGTGTGTGTGTGCGTGTGATGTTCCTGTAGGGCAGTAAAGTCCACAGACATGAAGCAATGCACTACACTTTTCCTTCACGTCGTCACTGCTAAACTGATGTTCTTCCTCAGAATTTCTGTCTTGTTTTTTCAGTACAAATATCTAAACATCCTCAAATCAAGATACATTTACTGGAGAAGCATCAGATATAAAGTTTTGTTTTCTGCAGTTTGAGAGTAATTACACAATGAAAAAACATGATTTTTTAAAATTATCCGTTTTGCAAATAAATTCTTATATATATATATATATATGTTATATTATATATATGCACAATTTGCTATGTGCTATGTAATATAGTTTATATGTGACCCTGAAGCACAAAACCAGTCTCAAGTATCACGGGTATATTTGTAGCAATAGCCAACAATACATTGTGTGGGGCAATGATCGATTTTTCGTTTATGCCAGAAATAATTAGGATATTAAGTAAAGATCATGTTCCATGAAGATATTTTGTAAATTTCCTACTGTAAATATATCAAAACTTAATTTTTGATTAGTAATATGCATTGCTAAAAACTTCATTTGGACAACTTTAAACATGATTTTCTCAATATTTTGAGTTTTTTTTTGCACCCTCAGATTTCAGATTTTCAAATAGTTGTATCTTGGCCAAATACACACATCAATGGAAAGCTCATTTATTGAGATTTCAGATGATTTATAAATCTCAATTTAAAAAAAAATTACCATTATGATTGGTTTTGTGGTCCTGGGTCACACACACACACACATATATATATATATATATACACACATATACACACACAATATTTATTAACTCATTTTACTTCATTTTTTTTTCTGTATATATTTTACTCTAGTAAATGTGTCTGGATTTAGGAATGTTTAGATGTTTGTACTGGAAAAGACTAATATTATGAAAATCATTTTTGTGCTGTAGAGCAGCTGCCTCAAGATGAGCCTCACTTTTACTTCTGTATTCCTAATTCTGGTAGGTATATTTTATAACATTTATGGCAGTGAAATATGAACCTACCATCAGGTAATCCATTACAGTGTTTTTGAAGTAAATGTTCTGAAGCTCAAGCGCTTCTGTTCATCTCAGGTAGTTGAGATTGAATGTTCTCGTGAAGGTTTCTGAAGACTGTTCAGCATTTATTAATCTGACAGCATTATTTGCTCATTAAAACTGGAGGCAGATTTATTAAATCCAGCGTTACGGTGAGATGCTCGTGCGATTAGTACTTAACAAACGTCAAGCAGAATCTGTGAGGCGTAAGACAGAAACCCAACAGCAGCAGCGTAAAATTGAACCAGGAAAGCAAAACACAATCTTCGCTTTAATAACAGGAACCACATAACATTTCAAGCTGTGATGCATGATGGGAACATGCACATTGCTCAACACAAGATTGTTTGTTCAAATTTGGAAAGTTTTGAGCAAACGCATAAGGTCAACAACATTTCCTGTTCAGATTCACCAAAGTAAATGAACCTCATTTGTGACCCTGCAGCACAAAAACAGTCGCTGGGGTTTATTTATAGCAGTAGCCAAAAATGCATTGTGTGGGTCAAAATGATTGATTTTTCTTTTATGCCAAAAATCATTAGGATATTAAGTAAAAATCATGTTCCATGAAGATATTTTGTAAAATTCCTACTGTAAATATATCAAAACTTAATTTTTGATTAGTAATATTCATTATTAAGAAGTTAATTTGGACAACTTTTAAGGTGATTTTCTCAATATTTAGATTTTTTTGCACTCTTGCAAATGGTTGTATCTCGGCCAAATAGTCCTATCCAAACAAACAATACATCAATGGAAAGCTCATTTATTCAGCTTTCATGTGAACTCAATTTTGAAAAATTGACCCTTATGACTCCAGGGTCACATTTAAAATCTGTGCTCGAGATTCTTGATGCAGGTGGAGACAGACAATACACATCATTCACTGATAAAATCATTATGTGAACTAAATACAACTCCGTGAAGACATCAGAATACAAATAAACTCATCAACGGAGAAATACGAGCTTAACATCGTTCAGGTGCCTGCGTATGATTCATGAATCACGAATCGCAGTGAGCGTAAATGCACACATTTAATAACAAAACACATTTCATTTGAGCAGACAGACGATAGAGAGATCTGTGCACATATAAATCACACAACATAGATGAGCACAGAAATAAACCTTAACCTTAACCTTAACCTTATTAAACATCGTATAGATTTTAAAATCTTGCTAATTACTTATAAAGCCCTGAATGGTTTAGCTCCCCAGTACCTGAGTGAGCTCTTATCGCATTATAGTCCCTCACGTCCGCTGCGTTCTCAAAACTCTGGCAATTTGATAATACCGAGAATATCAAAATCAACCGCGGGCGGCAGATCTTTTTCTTATTTAGCACCCAAACTCTGGAACAATCTACCCTACAATGTTCGGGACGCAGACACACTCTGTCAGTTTAAATCTAGATTAAAGACCCATCTCTTTAACCTTGCTTACACATAACAAATCCACATTCTTATAATTCAAATCCGTTAAAGGATTGTTAGGCTGCACTAATTAGGTCAACCGGAACCGGGAACACTTCCCATAACACCCGATGTACTCGGTGCATCGTCAGAAGAATGGCATCTACGCTTATTAGTCTGTTTCTCTCTTATTCCGAGGTCACATTAACCACCAGATCCAGTCCGTATCCAGATCAGATGGTCACTGCAGTCCCCCGGATCCAGTCCGAACCCAGCCCAGACGGTGGATCAGCATCTAGAGACGACCTCTACAGCCCTGAATGTCAGCGGAGACCACATCGTCTAGATGAGCCCCAGAGACGGATCCACATTAAAGACCACATCACCTAGACGGCTGTCGGCACAGGACCACGGGAACTTTGGCCAGAGGAGAACTGGCCCCCCGACTGAGCCTGGTTTCTCCCAAGGTTTTTTTCTCCATTTGTCACCGATGGAGTTTTGGTTCCTTGCCGCTGTCGCCTCTGGCTTGCTTAGTTGGGGACACTTTCTCTTAACACAATATTGCATTTTATTTTATTGTTTTTGATTAACTACCTTTACCTATAATGTGAGTGTTTAATGTTGCCTTTGGTTTGCCTTGATGTACTGTTTCCTACTTAATACTGTACAGCCGCCTTGTCACAATTCTTTATTGTTAAAGGCGGTATATAAATAAAAAAAAAAAAAAAAAAAAAAAAAAACATACTAAATCATATCAAATACAAAAATAATAAAACTAAACTTTAGTTTTTAGTTTCTTGTTATCACCTTTTTGCACATATTCTACAGTGTACAAAAATCACAAAACATCCATAAACAGATCACACTGAGTTCATGTTTCACACATTACTGAGCTTGCAGTGATTAATCATACAAAACATCAGAATCAAGAATTCAATACTGTGGTATAGAGGAAAAAACAGTTTGCAGGACGCTGAGATGTTTGTCACTGCACCTCTGAACATCACATGATTTATGAGAGTGTTTTGTTCTATATGTACACAAATGATAAACACATCTGATGGAGTTACAGCACAGTTACATCATCCTGTAGATTATATATAAACACACACACACACACACGTGCAGGAACAGAAGCACATTAGTGCCTCATTCACACACACACACAGGCAGAGAGGATTCTGGGAGATCTGTGTGTGTGTGTGTGTGAGCAGAATCTCACCTGACGTCCAGTGAGACTGAAGCGTATCCAGGCCATCGGCTGCACGTGTGTGTGTGTGTGTGTGTGTGTGTTTAATGCAGGATGGCTCCAGTGTTGCTCGTGTGCTCAGATGATGACGGTCTGGAGTTCAGAATCCGTCACACACAAACACCAGCCGCCAGAAACTCAGTGAAACACACCGTCCATCCGTGAATCATTTTATCCAGAACAACTGCTGTTCATCTGCCAACATCTGCTGAGTGAAAATGTAAATATATTTCACACACCGCAAAAACATATTTTCCTACTTTGAAGTAAATGCCTGAAGTCTTGTTTTCTGACAAAAATAATCAAAATTTTAGTTTAACGTTTTCTTTTGTTTGTTTTTTATTTAGTATTCTTAGGTGATTTTATGGTACTAAATTATATTTATGGAATTGTTAAGATCCAGTTATTAGCTGGTAACCATTTTTTCAGCATGGACCTAAAAATGAAATTTCCAAATTAAACTGTGGTAAGTCTTAAGATTGGTCTCTCATGAATTAAAGAAAACATTCATTCAAGTGTAAAAAGTGAAACTAAAACAAACAAACAAACAAACAAAAAAAAACCCACTAAAAATTGTGTTTATATATATTTTATATGTACACACACAAAATTACTGCACTGGTAACAAAACAGCAAGTGAATATATTACATGAAATATATATCCAGAGCACGCTTTACTCTAAAACTGTGTGAAAATCTGAACAAGTTGTGTTCCAAAGTTGAGGTTGACATCTCAAAAAATGAGCAAGATTTTCTTGTGTGTGTGTGTGTGTGTGTGTGTGTGTGTGTGTGTTCACATAAAAAAGTGCCAAAACCTTTACCAAGTTTCATAAATTTCTAACCAACTAAAAAATTTTAAAAACCAAAACAATTTTTTTTTTTCTTTTGGTCAAAAATGACCCCAAAACTCTAGAGGCTTAATTATAAACTTACTTAATTTTTTCATATAAACCTTTCAGAGAACAAGACTTAATTTCTTCATTTTGCTTCTCCAGTCAATGTGTCTTGATTTAAGGATGTTTAGATGTTTAAACTGAAAAAGTCTAAAACAAAATCTAAAACCAAAAAATATTAAACAAGAATATAATTGTTAATCATGTAATCCAAAATTTCCTGTATCTGCTGCTCTGAATGTAAATCATCTTCACACACAAACACACGTTTATATGCAGTAATTGTGTTTCTAATGGGATTGTGCAGATGGACCTCATGTGTCTGATGTTCCTCTGTGAAATCACATCCAGCGTGTCCTGATGGATTCTGTCCGTCCGTCCGTGTGTCTGAGAGACAGATGAGAGTTCAATCACACTGCAAAAAACAATTTGTTGAGTCAACTTAAAATAATTTGTAACCTGGCTGCCTTAAAATTCAGTCAACTCAAAAAAAGTTTGTGCAACTTGAAATATTAAATTATACTAAAGTGACAACTTAGATATTTGGGTTGAATCAACTTATATTTTAAGGCAGCTGGGTTACTTCCCCATCTGTTAAATTTAGCAAACACAAATATCTAAGTTGTTACTTAGTACAACTTAACATTTCAAGTTGAATAAACTTATTTTAGTTGACTGAACTTAAAATTTTAAGGCAGCAGGGTAACAAATTATTTTAAGCTGACTCAACAAATTGTGTTTTTTATGTTTAACAGTGCACTTTTTACAACACATGATTTGGCTCTGAATCTCAGGTGATCCTGCAAATAGTGCATTACTCAGTAAATATATACATCCATTACATTTAATATTTTAGTTGTCATCCCTATTCATGTTTGTCTTTCTTCAGAAAAACATATTTTAAGTCTTACGCAGGGAAGTTTGTGAAATTTGGCTGATGAGCGTCGGCGTGAGAGACTGGAGCCTCTGAAAACACGTGTGTGTCACAGATCTCGATCTGCTCGCACCTCAGGCGCCGCTTTACTGAGGAGAAACAAAGAAAAGCAGCAGGACAGAATCACCTGCATCTGATTCATCCGCTGGTTTGGTGTGAAACGCGAGTCGATTTTCACTGAAATCCCACTGCGGCTCTTCAGGCTCCGTTACGAGACGTGTGAGAAAATCCTCCAGCCGGGAACATCCTGATCTCTGACAGTCAAAACACACGATAAATGACACAGTCAACACGTCTTTGTTAACGAACATAAAAGACTTTACCAACACTGAACATATCATGAATGATTATGACATATGATCTGTAACTAATGAGGCGATATCGTATATTTCTAATGTAATATCAGTGCTGTAGTTACTGTAACATCAGCTCTCATGACCATCAGTCAGTGTTAGAGATGAAGGGGGTTAAAGTTAGTACTGGTTAATCAGACACTGATTAGTAGATGTTGTTTTGAAGTGTGTTTCATCCAGAGATTCACCTACAGGATCCTCACACACTCTCTGAACACTCGTTCTGTCTTTAATAGTTAATAGATGATGATCAACAACCATCAGATGTGAGAGAGAAAAACCTTGTGTGTGTTTATTAGTGTTTGTACACTATTATTGTAATGACTGTATTGTTTGCCTGTGCTGTGCTGCCGGTAATAATGGATGCACAACAACACTGCAAAACATGACTTTCTTACTTAGTAGATGCCTTGTTTTCCAATACAAATTATATTCTTAAATCACTGTAACATTTATTTAAGAAAAAAAAAATTATTAACAACATAAAATCTTCTTGTTCACTGCAAAATATTATGTTCCTCCTCTGTTGTTTTCTAGTACAAACATTAAAACATTCTTAAATATATTAAAATCGGGATACATTTGCTGGAGATGCAAAATGAAGATATTAGGTCTTGTTTTATGACAAATTTATCAAAATGATGTTACATTACGTGCACTTTTTGCTTAAAACACACACACACAAAAAATCTGCCAATGGACTCAGAAAAAGAAACTTAATTCAAATGGAAAATAAGTTATTTTAAATAAGATAAATACAATATTTTACTAACCTCACTGACAAATATTTCTTATTTTAGGCAAAAACACTTCTCTTTGTTAATTTTTTTCAGACAATTTGAATAATTTAGTTTACTGTGTGTTTGTTCCTACTCAACCCTTGGTGCTGCTCAAAAATGACAGGTGTCATTAATTTGATGTTTTCTTATTGAATATTTTGTATATTTTGGGGATGAAAATTCCAAATTAAACTGTCATAAATTTTGAATGGTTTAAAGCACAGAATTATTACACACAAACTAAATTTGGTCTGTGTAAAAAGAAATCACTGCTTGGTACATTATGGCTGAAGTATAAAGAAATAAAAGTACAAAAAGTTGTAGAAGTTTATTATTATGAGAAATGCTCAAAAAATACTACATTTAAAATGTATGAAATGCATATTTTCTAAGGCATGTTTTAGCCTAAAACAGCATAAAATGCAAAACCATACATATAAACAAGTTACGTTTCAAATGTGAGGTTGATATCACAAAAAATGAGCTTTCAGAGAGATTCTGTTTGGGTTCAGTACCAGATGTTTCCACTAGATGAAATTAGAAATTCATTTCCAATGTGGTCATTTTTAATGGTGAACAACACAAGACTTTTTTTCAGGAGCACTGAACCTTTTCGTGTCATGTCCATGACTCTTTTTTTGTTTGTTTGTTTGTTTGTTTGTTTTCTTTTGTGTGTATGTGTGTATTCACATAGCAAGTGCCAAAACCTCTACTAGGTTCCATACAACTCTGATTAAGTAAAAAATAAAACAAATACAACTATTGGTCATCAATGACTGAAGAGCACCAGAAGACTTGGGGACAAATTTGTTACTGAAGCACAAAAGTGAACTAATCTTGACAAAACCTCCTTTTAGGGACATTATGAAAAAAAAACAATATAAAAATAAAGTCCTTTTTTTTGTGGAATTTTTTTTTTTTTTTTCTGTTGGGGTTAGTTTATGGGTTAGGGTTAGGTTACAGTGTTTCTAACTAGCTGTATATGGAACAACAGACGTCTTATGTGATGTCCTCATTCAGAGAGCTAAACATGAGTGAACGCAGCTGTAAAACTGATTTAATGCCTTCAGGACAAGAGAACAAAACGGGCGAATCCTGTTTATCCTGAACGACAGACAGACAGCAGAGCACTCGGATAATGAGAGCGTGAGTGTGTGTGTGTGTGTGTGTGTGTGTGACATTGAGGCGACGCCACTGATTGGTCGAGCCGCTCGCAGGTGATTGGCTGCAGCTCTCGTGTTCTTGAGGAGTGTGTGCGGTCAGATGATCGGTGTTTGTAGGTCGAGGCGTCTGTGTTTGTGTGCTCTCATGGCCGTGATTACAGAGGGACTGCGAACGCTCCCAGGGGACATTAAAGCCTGATAATAATTCATCTGGAGTGAGAGGACGACGTCTGAACACATTCACAATGTCAAATCACATGAGGAACATCAGAGCGTGTTCTTCATCAGGACGACTGTCAAAAACACCCGATGGACAGAGATCGTTCCATCATCATTCAGTCTCTTTCATGTCATTCAAACGGGTTACATTTAGCTTTTTTTGGTTCATACAGTGAATGTCAATGGGGTCCAAAGTTCTTCAGCTTTCAACATTCTTCAAAATTTCTCCCACTGTAAAAGTCAGTACACATACTATAGAAAACCCATATTTATTTTGTGTTTATTATGCTTTCAGATTATTAAACATGCTGCAGTAAAACCGTGGTCCATTCTGTAGTTACTGCAATGCAGCAAATAATTTTCAATGTTGTATAGAAAAAACAAATTCCAAGAAAAAAACTATTTCAGTCTTTCCACTAAATGTATTGTTTAATTCAACGTGTTACTTGCCATTTCTTTGTAAGTAATATTTCAGTTTACCAGTAATTTACTGCAAATCTGTAGTAAAATCATGGTTAATTTAGCAGTTACTGTATTTTCATATTTTAATTTTATAGTTACTTTGGTTTTTTCTGCAAATGCCGTAGTAAACCCATGGTTAATTTTCGTAAGGGAAAGTCAAACAGGCTCTGGGTGCTGTGAGCAGATGCTGACTGAAGATTTCAGAGTGATTTAATGATTTACTCTAAATTATGTTGGTTTGTGTCGTGGCGGTGAATCTGTGGTTTGGCGCTGCTGCATTTTCCTGAATGATTTCCGTGGGATTCGATACCATTAGCGGCTCACGGTAATCCAGTGATTACAGTCTCTCCAGAGGAACGACGCCTCGCTCTGTTACACAAACTAATGAAAGATTCACTGGCCTCCACATCATCAGTCTCACGCAGCTCCGCTAATGAAGAAATCACACAGACTTAACACCATCACACGAGCGACCGACGGATCTGAGATCAGGACAGATCATGTTCTTACTCTCAGTGTTTCTGTCTCGTGTTCCAGCATAAAGATCTAAAAATTCTTAACTCAAGACACATTTACTGGAGAGACAAAAGGAGATGAGATATAAAGACTTGCTTTCTAATTATGTGAATTTAATTATAACACAAGAAAAATATCTGTCCATGGACTCTGAAAAATCAAATAGTTTTTCCTTTGAGGTTTATTTTTCTGACCCCTTTGGCGAATAATTTTCATTTCATCCTCAGGTTTATGTATCGTAATGATTTAAGGATATTACTAGTAATAGTACTGCAAACAAAACAAAAAATGTTTGTTTTTAATAATAATAATACTAATAAATAATATTTTTATAAATATAAATAATAATATAATATTTCAAAAAAAAAATTCTGAGTCTATGTGTGTGTGTGTGTGTGTACTTGTTTTTGCTACATTGGGGGAACCAAATGTCCCCACAATGATAGTAAAACCTGAAATTTTTGACATTGTGGGGACTGGCCTGCGGTCCACACAATGTTAAAAAATGATTAAAAATAGTAAATGATGTTTATCTGAAAGTGTAACGATGCAAACATGTTTTCTGTGAGGGCTAGGTTTAGGGTTAGGGTTGGGTTAGGGGACAGACAATATCGTTTGGTCACTAAAAAATCTATAGAAGTCTATGGAAAGTCCCCACAATTCACAAAAACAAACGTGTGTGTGTGTGTGTGTGTGTGTGTGTAAAGGCTGGTGTCGTGATGAATGTTCAGGAAGTGCTGGATCTGTTTCAGTGTCTTGTTTCAGTGTAACACACACACACACACACACACACTCATGATAAAAGTGTTTCACACACACTGACGTCTCATTTGCTTCAATCATCTGCTTTCTCCACAATTATAATCAAACAAATCAGAATCACTGTAAAATGTTTCAGCTGCGGTAACTACAGTGTTGAATCACAGTAAAACACTGTGATTGCAGTAAACTGCAGTACTGTGATATGAATGTACAGCACTGGTGTGGATCTGCAGTTCAACAGTTCACAGTGTGATTGAACAGCACATCTACTGTACACGTGCACTGCAAAATGACCTGCTGCAGCTGTTGGCATGGAAACAGCACTCAGTACCGTTTCACTGTGGTATCTGACCGTGCTGTGATCGCACTGAAAAAATGATGTTCATACTCGGTATTTCTGGCTTGTTTTCCAGTACAAATAATGAAACATTCTTAAAACAAGATACATTTACTGGAGATGTAAAGTAGTCCTTCTTTCTGACAAATGTATTAATATAACCCTCTGGTTTTGTTCAGCCATTTTTTGAAAAAGTTAAATGGTGCTTAAAAGAATAGACACACTTGTGCTGTTCTCTGTCAAACATGAACGCAATGCAAACAAGTCAGAATCCAGTTTCATCTAGTGGAAACGTCTGGTACTGCACCCGAACAAAATCTGACTGAAAGCAAATTTTTTTGTGATATCAACCTCAAATTCGGAACACAACTTTTGTTTCGATTCGATTAATGGCTTTGATTTTCTTACAATTTTAGAGTAAAACATGTTTTAGAAAAAATATATATATTTCATAAACATTTCATATTTCATATTTCATCTTTGTGCCTGTTTCATAATAATATATTTAAACGTCTATACATTTTTTTTATTCAAAATGTTAAGATTTTTTTTCATTTTAGCAACTGTCATCTGCCAAGTGTTTTCTTTAAAAAGAGATCAAGTTTAAGTCTGTGTTTCAAATCATTCAAGATTTATGGCAGTTGGAATCAGAAATTTCATTTTCAGGTCTATGCTCAAAAAATGGTTAACAGATAAAAAAAAAAAAAAAAAATGGATCATAACTATTACACAAATATAATTTAGTACCATAAAATCACAAATCAAAAAAAAAAAAAAAAAAAAAAAAAAAAAAACATTAAAGTAAAATGTAGTACATTAATTTAACTGAACTAATGAACTTTTGCGTGTGTGTGATGATAAATAAAGCAGGAGACTTACAGGAGCTGCTGAACGTCTGATGATGATGATGATGATGATGATGTTTCTCTCCACAGGACCTGAAGACACACCACTGATTTAATAATCAACAACACAACATCAGAACTTCACATCAGGCTGTGTGCACTGCAGTATACACTGAATACTTAATATTATGTGAGAACTCTGCAACATTTTATTTTACGGTTTCTTAACTAGTTGCTTATTAGCATGCATATTACTAGAATATTACCAATTTATTAGTACTTATTACGCACATATTAATGCCTTATTCTACATAACCTTATTCTACATCCCTAATCCTACCCAATACCTAAACTTAACAACCACCTTTCTAACTATTAATAAGCTGCAAATTAAGAATTTATTGAGGGAAAAGTCATAGTTAATAGCGAATAAGTGTCCCCTATTCTAAAGTGTTACAGAGAACTCTACATTTATGCCATATGAACATTAGTTTGACACAGTAACACAGAATAATGCATCACTTGTTAACCTGCTTTGAAGTGATGTGTATCATGAGAAGTGGTATACATCTGTGAACTGAACTGATATACATTTATATGCATTTAAACAGTGTATAAACAGTAGAATGCATCATTGTGGTCACATGACCTCATGCATAAACGCAAAAACGAATTCTGCTAATGGCATAAAGGATTGTTAATCTGCTGTTTTCATTAGGGCTGGAGTGTGTGTTTGAGCAGTGAAGACTCGTAACACACCTGTGTGTGTGTGTGTGTGACACGAGAGACACTGCCGTCGCTGCGACAGGAGGGAATTGTGCTTTAGATGAAGATGAAAGAAGAACTGACTGTGATTTATTCTGCTTTAGATTCAAGTGTCTGCTAAATGAAGAAACATGAACACATACTCTGATTCAGTTTGTGAAATCTGATGCATATTGTAGTTTATCTTTCAGCAAATCCGACGCTCATTTAAATGGAAGACACAGAGATCAGAGGAAGTTTCTGATGAGTCTTTCAGACGTCACTGGAGCAGAGAGAGATTCACAGACGTCTTCACAGAGTCTCCTTCACCCACAAATCACTTTCCGCATTTGCTGTAGTGATGAATGATTGCCGTTTGTTGTAACTGTTCATGATGGATGAAAAACACTCGACTGCCAGTTTGAGCCTCCTTCTGTACTGAGTGTTTCAGACACTTGATTGCAGATGTAATAATTGCACTTGAGAGATTTTCTAAATGTATAACTCAAGTCAGGCTGTTTGTGTTTGTTTTGAAGAACTTGTATTAAAAAAGACAGTTCACCCAAAAAAAAGAGAGAAAAAAAAAAAGTCAATCCTGACATTATTTACTCACCCTCATGTCTGTCCATATCTGAGTTACTTTCTTCTGTCAGACACAAAAGAAAGAATATTTTGAAGAATTTGACAACTGAACCATTCTGATTACTGTGACTTCCATTTTCTGGATTATGTTCCACAGAAGAAAGAAAGTCATACAGGTTTAGAAGGACATGAGGGTGAGTTCATCATTTCATTTTTGGTTGAAATATCCAGATATCCACCTAAGGTGAACAGGGTAAAATGTAACTAATATTACCATATTTCAGAATTCTGTCTTAAATTACTCACCCTCATGTGACCAAGCGCATACGACCTTCGTTCATCTTCAGAAGACAAATTAAGATATTTTTGTTGAAATCCAAGAGCTTTCTGACAAAGGTCCTTCAACGGGCAACGCCCAGAAAAGTAGTACAGACATTGATAAAATAGTCCACGTGACATCAGCGGTTCAACCGTAATGTTACGAAGCTACAAGAATACTTTTTTATATAAGAAAAAAAACAACTTTATTCAATGATTTCCTCTCTTCTGCATTGTTTAAATATGCAAATGATTCATTGACTAAGTAAATGTGCACAGATTTGCATTCACTTCCAGTACATAAATCTAATCATTAGATAAAATCAGTTTCCTAATTCTTCTTTGATTTTGTTGTCATGTTAGAGTTCAAGGTTTTTCCAGAGAGGATTTTGGATTTTTCTTTTCATCACTCCATAATTTCAATAGTGCTTCAACATCGCTGACGTGGAAATCAGTATAACACTGATTTAACATTATTACTATTGATTATTTTTGTTGAATGTTAATTCAACAGCAGTGATGTAGAATCAATCGTAGTGTTGTATTGATTCAGTGGATTTATTTTTTATTTTTTGGTTGAAATCACACCTTTGTTTCAACATTAATTGCAGGTGCAAAAGTGTTATTACACCAATACCAGTTTGCAGCATTAATTCAATGCGGAGAGCGTTGGCGCATCAACATGGACTTAACATAGTTTCAATGGCTGCTTGCTATCTGGGTCAAATTCCAGCACTTTGTCAAGTGACGCATCACAGACGTCTGAACAAAACCCTGAGTGTCCAACAACCCGTCTGAGACAAATGAATCTGGAGCTGAAGCCCTGGATTATTTCAGTGTTTCTGGAGGATTTTATATCACAGAGTCACTGAGAGACACACCAGATCAGATCAGATTCTGCTGAATCTCTCTCTCTCACACACACACAAACACTGGTATTGCTATCATTATGGGTTCATTCTATAGGCATAATGGCTTTTCTACTGTCCAAACTGTCCCTTCTTTTCTACTGTCCCCTACCCCGAACCCTACACCTAAACCTACCCATCACATTAAACTACAGGCATCTTTAGATTCTCAAAACACTTCATTCCGTGTGATTTATAAGCTTGTTTCCTCATGGGGACCAAAAAAAAATGTCCCCACAAGGACAAAATTTACAGGTATTATTGTACTTGTGAGGACATTTGGTCCTTATGTAGTGAATATCAGTAAACACACACACACACACGTTTGTTTTTGTGAATTGTGGGGACTTTCCATAGACTTCTATAGATTTTATACTGACCAAACGATATTGTCTATCCCCTAACCCAACCCTAACCCTAAACCTAGCCCTCACAGAAAACATGTTTGCATAGTTACACTTTCAGATAAACACCATTTACTATTTTTAATCATTTTTAAAAGTCGTAAAAAATTTTAGGTTTTACTATCCTTGTGGGGACATTTGGTCCCCACTATGTAGCAAAAACAAGTACACACACACACACACACACACACACACACACATACACACACAGAGTGGCTGGTGAAGGTCAGTGTTTGTGAAGTGATTTCCTGATGACAGAGTCTCACGTTCACATTAAAACGATCAGGAACATCAGTATCTGACGACTGATTGAATTACACTCCTCACAGCTGGAGCTGCGTGATGAATAACAGCGTCTGCTGAAATATTGATCAGTCTTAGTTTCTGTGATAATAACACTGGAGAATCGCTGTTATTTCAGTCTGACGCTCCTCTTGAACATTATATCAGAGTTAAAAGCGTCGGCATCAGAATACCAGCATACGCTGAAAATATTAGTATTTTTGTCTCGTTTTCCAGTACAAATGTATAAAAATTCCTAAACCAACACATTTACTGCAGAAACCAAGTAATGTAAGATATCAGGATTATTATAGTTAAGAAAAACATGGTCACACTTTATTATAAGGTCCAGTTGTCACTATTAACAAACCATTAACTATAGCTTTTACCTCAATAGACTCTTCTTAATAGTTAGTAAGGCAGTTGATAAGTTCAGGTATTGGGTAGGGTTAGGGATGTAGAATATAGTCATGCAAAATAGACGCTTCATAAGGACTAATAAACTGACAATATGTTAATAATAGGCATGATAATAAGCAGTGTTGGGGAAAGTTACTTTTAAAAGTAATGAATTACAATATTGCATTACTCCCTAAAAAAGTAACTAATTATGTTACTTAGTTACTTTTTACGGAAAGTAATGTGTTACGTTACTTCTGTGTTACTTTTGAAATCTGAAAGGGCTTGTAAAGGATTATTTCACATAATTAATCATTGCAGGTTTGTGTCATATTCTGAATTTCATTTCAATGTTTTTATTCATTTCAAGGAACACTGAAACCTGTTTTTCGTGAGTGAGATGAATTAATGCACGTTCACATTTAGTCTAGAACTAAAGTAACATCTCACTCCTGATTTCTATCAGCATGGGGACCGGAGAACTTTCAATCAATACATGGACAAAAAAGGTAACTGGCTTTACTTATTTTCAGATATTTTCTTGTAAATTAAAAATTAATGCATTACTAAAAAATAAATCTGATTATGTAACTCACGTTACTTGTAATGTGTTACCCCAGACCTGCTAATAAGTAACTAGTTAAAGGAGAAGTCCACTTCCAGAACAAAGATTCACATATAATGTATTCACCCCCTTGCTGAAATGTTTTCCTCAAAAAAAATAATTTCTTTACGACTGAAGAAAGAAACACATGAACATCTTGGATGACAAGTTGGTGAGTTATTATATGTGAATCTTTGTTTTGGAAGTGGACTTCTCCTTTAATAATGAGAATTGTGTGCTATTCTAAAGTGTTACCAAAAAGGTTTTAATTGAAATAACAAACATTTACTGAAATTAAATACAATACAGAAAGGTTTATTTTAACTAGTTTAATCTTAACATTTTAATTTAGTTTAAATTGATGTACTAAAATGATTAAAATTAAAACAAATAAAATAAACTACAACAAAAGAGAAAATACAAAACACAACAAAATTTCTAAAATCACAATGAAAATGGAAAGAACTATAAATAAAAACTATGACAGTATCTCAGTGATACTAAAATAACACTGTAAATGTAATAACACTCTAAAATAACACTGTCAGTTTTACTTATTAGAAAAAATGTGTTTTGTTTTCATTTTGAATTAGGTTTGTTTGTCTGACCACACTGGAAGATATTTGTTCTTGTTTTAAGCAAAACAAAAAACTCTTTTCAGAAAACAAGACTTAATATCTTCAGTCATTTTGCTTCTCAAGTAAATCTTGATTTTAAGGATGTTTAGATGTTTGTGCTGGAAAACAAGACAAAAATACTGAGAAAGAACATGAAGAACACGTTTGCACTGGAACAGATCATCTGGCCGACAGTTTGTACATGACGTTTAGTTATCAGAATCAATTCCATAATAACAATGACCAGGAGAAACACTGACCAGCCAGAGAAAGACCAGTGTATGGACACACACACACACACACACACACACTCCTGCAAGCACAAAATATGGTCATTTTATGGTCATTTTATTAAAAAAAAAAACATCTGTGCACATGACTGTTAGTGTACATTCACGTGTTGTGTGTGTGTGTGTGTGTGTGTGTGTCATCACACACACACACACACACACACACACACACACACACACACTCAGAGTCACTGCTCACAGTTTACAGTTCTGGAGGTGTTTCATTACAGTGAATCTACAGGCTTTGCTTTTGTAAACAATAAACGTTACAGTAATGAAACACAATGAAGCATCACAACATTAATGTGCTCTTCAGACATTCACCATCAAACAGCGTTTGTGCTCCCGCTCCATTCATCAGACCACAACATCCAGCACACACCACAGCTCTATGAACCAATAAATAAGTGCATTAGAAACGAGTTGAGCTCGTGCGGTAACACTGGAGGAGTCCCGCGCCTGCGCAGACGCTCCTGACGGCGGGATCGGAGACTGGCACGCGGCGGGCGTGAGGTCGGCTGGTCGGGCGAGGGTCCGGTGGGCACTTGAGTCGTTTGGCATACGGGGCGGTCGGAGGAATATTGCACTCAGTGTAAGGCTGATCGCTTACTGACGGAATAAGGCGTCGCTGCTGTAGAATCTCTCCGGCAGGTCTGAGTCACGGACCGTGAGGATGATGAAGACGATTTTGATGATGACGGTCCACAGAGGAACCGTGTGCGCAGCTCTGTTCGGATCCCACACAGTGTGTCAGATGACCGACTGCGTTTGCCAAAATGAGCAACGCTTCGATAATGCACTGACCGTCCATTCCAGTGCAGTCAGAAAGATCAGAATTAGGAGTTACAGACACATGAATCTGAATCTGAATTCCAGATGATACATGAGTTACAACGCTGGAAGGAGTGTGCTGATTTGAGACACGGTGGAAAAACCGATCTGTACGATAGATTGTATCATTCATCCAAAATCTATATACACTGCATAAACAAAACAGCTGTTCTTCCTCAGTATTTCTGTCTTGTTTTTCAGTACAAATATCTGAACATCCTTAAATCAAGATACATTTACTGGAGAAAATGTTTTCTGAAAAAACATCTGTCAGAATTATTTAGGTTTATGCTTAAAATAAGAACAAACATCTGCTGATGGGGTCAGAAAAATAAACTGATTTTCACTTTGAATTAAGTTGATTTTTCTGAAGACATTTGTTCTTTTTTTACTCAGAAACTTTCTCAATTTTTTTCAGAAAACAAGGCTTACTATGTTGTGCTTCTCTAGTAAATGTATCTTGATTTAAGAATGTTTTGATATTAGTACTGGAAGACAAGACAAAAACCACACTGTGTATAAATTAGTGAGCAAAACTCGACTTTATCCATATATAAGTGACAGGTGAATATTTGTCATTATTCTGAGTTCAGATGAAGTTTATTGTTCACACTATAATTATTTTGCTGATTTGTTTGGACTATTTAAATGTTTCCAATGAAAACACATTTAATATTCAGTAATATTATCGGTTTGACTTTGATCTGAATAATGACACTATTATCTGGAGTAGAGCTGCTTGTCGTCCTGCTGAAATATGTTCTAAAAATGTTTTTGTAATGTTTCCGTTAAGTTATGAAACATTGTTTCTGAACGTTCTCTAAATGTTTAAAACATCCATTTTTTTTTAATGATTTTAAAGAGTTTCTCCTGGCTATGCAAACATTAAGAGAACATTGTATCACTGTGCAAACATTATGGGAACGTTACTTTTAAATATTCTCTGAACATTCTGAAACAAGTAGTAACATTTAAAAATGTTACATGAATCTCCAACTGAAATGTTTCAGAAAAAAACAACAACAACACTGCATGACAGATCAGATCACTCTGAATTGTCTACTCATGTTACTGGAAAAAGGTTTTAACTTCTAACTTTTAAAAACCTTGCCAGAACACTAGAATCTGAGAACTTTAGTTGGGTCAGAATCAAATTTTTTTCATTACCAATTAATCTTTGACAATTAACAGTTGGTTAACTGAACTGATCTGAATAATGACACTATTATTCATTTGTTTCATAATTGATGAACTGCACAACATTACCAGCGTTTATTACTGCGAAGCTGTTTTGAAGCAATCTGTTTTGTATAAAAGTAAAGAACTCCTGATGCATTCAGGTGCAGGTGTAACGAGAGAAGCGGAAATGAGATCAAGTGTACGATCAACCGGTCAAGCAGCTGTGCACTAGAGCGAGTCCACCGGAATACAGGTGATTTGTTTAATCTAATACCGGCTTATGAATAACACCGGTGTCTTTCAGCGTGCGACACAGGAGTCTGTGTGTTACAGTGATTTTACCACAGTCGAGGGGCTTTAGGCACTAACCACAGTAAACTGAGCGCGTTAACAACTTCACCAGCTGCACTTACACTACCAGTCCAAAGTTTTTGATCAGTAAGATTTTAAGTTTCTTCTGCTCATCGAGCCTTTATTTGATCCAAAAATACAACAAAAACAGTAATATTGTGAAATATTATACTATTTAAATTAACCGCTTTCTAATTGAATATATTTGAAAATGTAATTTATGTCAGTGATCAAAGCTGAATTTTCAGCATCATTACAATCCTTCAGAATTCATTCTAATATGCTGATTTGCTGCTCAACAAACATTTCTGATTATTATTATCAGTATCTAAAACAGCTGAGTAATTTTTTTCAGGATTCTTTGATGAACAGAAAGACCCAAAGATCAGCATTTATCCGAAAGAAAAAGCTTTTGTAGAGTCAGTCATTTATTTCCATTAAGTAAAATACTTTTATTTAACAGTGATGCTTTCAACTGATCGAAAGTGGTGATGAAGACACTGCCAATGTTACAATAGATTTCAGTTTCAGATGAATGCTGTTCCTCTGAACTTTCTATTCATCAAAAAACCTACAACAATTCTACTCAGCTGTTTTCAACATAATGATAAGAAGCGACTTTGAGCAGCAAATCAGAATATTGGAAAGATCTCTGAAGGATCATGGAGTAATGACGCGAAAAATTCAGCTTTGATCAGAGAAATGAATTACATTTTCAAAACAGAACATATTCAAACAGAAAACAGTCCTTTTAAATATTTGACAGTATTACTGGTTTCGCTGTACTTTGGACCAAATAAATGCAGGCTCGGTGAGCAGAAGTGACTCTCACCGTTGAAAAGTTTTGACTGGGGGTGCACGATAACGGGACTCACCGGATCGAACGGCAGTGCGGTCATATGACGACAACTGTGCGCGTGACGCGCGAGCTACTTTTCCGAAGCGCTCGCGTAGTCTCCCGCGTCCCGGTCAGCGGATGCCGTTCGGCGTGAACGCGCCGTCCGCCTCGCACTCCAGGTCGCACACCGAGTCCGTGCACACGTCGTCCTCGTCGTCGTTGCCCCGCGACAGCCGGGAGATGCGGTCGAACGTGTCGTCCACCACGTTCGGGATGATGTTGACGTAGGCGCTCGCCACCTCCTTGTGGAAGAGCGTGTCCTGGTTGTAGGACACGAGCTCGTTGCTGATGTTCACCGTCTCCACCGGGGTCCGGCAGCGGTTCCGGCAGCCCAGCAGGCTGGAGAAGCCCTTGCGGAACTCCGCGTTGAAGGCGTAGATGACGGGGTTCAGCGACGAGTTGGTCCAGCCGAACCACACGAACACGTCGAACGTGGTGTCGCTGACGCACGGCAGGCCCGCGGACGGCTTGTTGTGGCAGAACGGCACCACGCAGTTGAGCACGAAGAACGGCAGCCAGCAGCACACGAACACGCCCATGATGACGGACAGCGTCTTCAGGACTTTGGTCTCGCGGTTGATGGACGTCTTCAGGCTGCTGTGGTGCTGGCACGCGAGCCGGTTCGAGCGGCAGCTCTGCGCGTGCTCGGCCGCGCGCTCCAGCGAGGCGATCCTCCGGATCTGGATCTGCGCGATGCGGTAGATCCGCGTGTACGTGACGATCATGATCGCCACGGGAATGTAGAAGCTGATGAGGGACGACGAGATGGCGTACTCGCGGTTCAGGCTCGAGTCGCAGTTGTCCTCGTCGTCGCCTCCTCCGCCGGGCACCGGCTCGGTGGCGTTGCGCTCCTCCGCGGTGGCGGCGGCGGCGGCTTTGTGCCAGTCCAGCTGCACCGGGATGAACGAGATGAGCACGGACAGCGTCCACGCCGCGCCGATCATCACGAAGGCCACGCGCGGGGTCATCTTGCGCTCGTAGCGGAACGGGCTGCTGATGGCCCAGTAGCGGTCCACGCTGATCACGCACAGGTTCAGGATGGACGCGGTGGAGCACATGATGTCAAACGCCACCCAGATGTCGCAGAAGGCGCCGAACGGCCAGAAGCCGGCCACCTCCGCCACCGCCTTCCACGGCATCACCAGCACGGCCACGAACAGGTCCGACACGGCCAGCGACACGATGAAGATGTTCGTGACTTTGGTGCGCAGGTGGCGGAAGCGCAGCACGGCGGCGCACACCAGGACGTTCCCGAACAGAGTCCAGAGGATCAGAGCGCACAGCAGGCACCCGGTGAGCGCGCGAGCCAGCATCTGCCGCGGCTCGGGCTCCGTTCGGTTGGGCATGCTGGGTCCCGGCGCGCTCACGGGTCGCCATCAGGTGTGTGCGCGAGCGCGTGCGTTCGCGCCGGCTCCGGTGCCGATGCGTCCCGCATGACGGACGGACGGACGAGTGCGAACGAAGTGGGATTCCGACACCGAGCAAGATCCGGTGAGAGGACGTGTCCCCTTCGCTGGCGGCTGTGCGGATTTGTGTGCGTGCGCGCGTGTTTGCGCTCGACGCCTGTCCGACCTCTCTGAGCGCCCGGGAACTGAGCACGGCTATTTTGAGCGAGCGAGAGGGAGAGAGAGAGAGAGAGAGAGAGAGAGAGAGAGAGAGTCATTAATGTCAGTCTGGATATGCAGTGAATGAATACAAGAATCACTGCCTCATCTTTACACAGTTGTCGCGCTTGTTTTAGACAAATTGTGACAACTCAGTAATTACATTACCTTTCGCACGTTTTGTGTCAGGATTTCTTGCTTATCTGATAACCCATTGAACAGGGGAGAGCGGGGAACGTTGCAACACTTTTTTGCATTTCCTTTAGTTTCTCAGAGACTGTATTAGACAGCCAAAATTTCAATACAATTAAGCCACATCTGTCAGCTACTTACCCACAATGCTGCAGCATGTGTACATATGATACATACAATTTACACTTGTTGCAACTAACACCACAACAGGGGACAGTTGCAACATTTATTTTAAAAAAATGCAATTAAATCATTCTTAAATATCAGTTTGTAATTTCTTTTTTTATTTGTGCACAGACAGGGTCATCAATATGTAAATTGGCTGTATAAAACCAAAGAATAGTAAATGGTAGATTAACAAGTAACAAGTAGATTTTTAACCTATTCACCTAAAAAAGAGATACCTAACTATTGAAAGGGTTCATTATTTATCCATAAAACCATAATTATGTAACGTTATGGCAAGCTTTTAAATCAATGTTGTGGTAAGAGACAGCATGTTGGGACTGTCCCTACACTGATAGCCTGGACACAGTATCAATGCCTATTAGAAGCTCAGAATACACTGATTAAAATGTTATATTTTTACAATGCGTCACACAAACAACTTACACATGATGATATGACCAAAAATATGATCTTTAAAAATATATACTTTTTTTACCATGAGAATGATTTTTTGTAGAAGGAACGGTCACATGTGGCTGAGTTCTTCCAGGAAGGATGAGGGGCCAATAAAACACATGCAGTGTGAATATCATCACTGTAGTTTATTCCTGCTTGAAGAAATAAGCCATGTTACAACCGTCCCCACTGTCCCCTGTAATTCAGACGAGATGTGCATGCAGCTCATTCACAATCAGATTTATAGAGATGCAAATGTAAGTGAGCAGAGGTCAACAACACACGGTTTCAGGTGATGCTTGGACATCATGATAATGATGATGTATGATTGCATTCGTTATTTTCAGCACGCACGCGCTTGACCAGGCTGCGAAATGTCTTTGAGCTCAATGAAGGACACGCACAAAAACGTAAAAACGACACAAATAAGAACGCAAGAATGATGAGGTTCTAGCACTAAAAGCGATCACTTTTTCCTCACAAGAAGCGACTGTGCATCGATTCTCTCACATGAGAGCTCAGTGCACGCGCGCGGGATTTCCCTTGAAGACTGATTCATTCAAACGGGTTCAGAAATCCTCAATGAAAGCAGGATGAGATGCAGCAGCGGATACACGAGTATAAATCATTTATGCGTCTGTAGCGCCGCCTTCAGGCCTCAATGTGCATTTCAGTACATGGAGAATCGCAACCTGCCGTGCAACACATCGCTTTGTGCTCGTGCTCGACACAAGAGCTCAGAAATTCACACAGTGACACTAATAACACCTGCTGCCCAGATAGCACGCGCACGTCTGTAAGATGTCAGTTTTACATAAATTCTAAATCATAAACATCTTAAAGACATCTAATAGACGGCTATTTGACATCTGATAGGAAAAGTCCAATAGACGTATTGCAGATGAGCAAACACTCTAAAAATACGTCTTGCAGATGTAAACGCAGACATCAAATAGACGTCTCCGTGATGTACGTGTGCTATCAGGGCAGAGTCCCAGACGTGTGTGAAATGTGGAAAAACGGCCCTTAGAAATGTGGCCGCGTCAGTTCTGACAGATGAGCCTCAGGTGCTGCTGAACATCACAAACACACCAGATCAAACTCCAGACAGACGGAGGAACTTCACTCCAATCCACAGCGGAGACGCTCCCGACACAGCTGCATCCGGCCAGAGGGGATTGTGGGATCGCACGACACACGAGAACACCTCGAACTGTCCGACAGAGACGCACATGTGCACATCTGGCCTCGTCAGGAGCACATCTGTGTTTGAGGGATACAGAGATTGTGCCTGATGGAAATACCTCATGAAGAGACATGTTTGACTCCTAACCCTCCATCAGAATCACTCACTCACTCTCCAAACCCTTCACTGACTGACCACAGAGAAACCACAGAGAAAATGATGATCCAGTCAAGTCCCACCCTGAAATAAATTAGGCCATAATGGTGTGTTGCCCTCATACACTGCAAAAATTGTTTTCCTACATGTATTTTGTCTTTTCCAGTACAAATATCTAAACATTTGTCATCTAAACATCAAAATACATTTACCTGAGAAGCAAAATTGCATTGGATGTTTAGTCCGGTTTTCTGATTTTCTGTTTTAAGCATTAACTCATGCCTTTTGAATGCACATTTTTTCAGGAAACAAGAGTTAGTATCTTAAGTCATTTTGATTCTTGAGTAAATCTGTCTTGATTAAAGAATTTCAGGTATTTGTACTGGAAAACATGACAGAAACACAGCAGTAAGAAGGTTGTTTTGTGCAGTGTGTCGTTCCAAACCTGTTTGACTGCATCTTTTATGGAGCACAGCACTGTTTTCTGTAAGTTTCCAGCAAATGTCTGAATAATGAAAACAACTGAAGACGTCAAGAAGTACAGAATGTGAGGCTCGCTGGATTCTGGTTGAAGCATCTTCACGCTGAAATGGAAGCTGACGCTTTAATAACACCGTCTGAATAAATGTTTACATTACAGAGATTCAGAGATCTAACGCATTACAGCAGTGAAAGCCATGAAGATCTCATGAATAATCACTCCTGTGTTTCCCAGTGAGTTCTATAATAAACCTGGCTTTGCATTACAGATATTGTTGGCTCTTTGACACATTTTTTTTGTTCCTATTTATTTTAAGAAGTGCTAAATGCATGAATGTAAATGTTCAAATAAATAGTAAAAGTACAAATATCTAAATACTCTTAAAGAAGAAGTTCACTTCCAGAACAACAATTCACAAATAATTTACTCACACCTTGTCATCCAAGATGTTCATGTCTTTCTGTCTTCAGTCGTAAAGAAATTATGGTTTTTGAGGGAAACATTTCAGCATTTTTCTTCATATAATGGACTTTAATTGTGCCCCCGATTTTGAACTTCCAAAATGTAGTTTACATGCGGCTTCAAAGGCTCTAAATGATCCCATCTGAGGAAGAAGGGTCTTTTTGAAAAATAAAAATTTGTATATTTCTTAAGCACAAAAGCTGGTGTAGCACAGGCTCTGGGATGCGTGTTCTTGAATGATTCGTTCATTTTGAACAAATCTTTAATGTGACTCAGGAAAAACGAGTCGTCTCAGGGAGTGTTTCGTTCAGTCGTGCATGCGCAACATCCTATTAGGTTCCGTACTGGAATTAGTTCACCTGTTTCGAGTCTTCGGGTTTTTCGAGTGGTTCGTTCACCTTATGGGGCTGTCACGTGATGAACGACTCAAACCCAAAAACTTGTCAGATAAGAGGTGAGGTGAGCGAATCATAGACTAAAGACCCAGGTAAAAAACAATGAATGAATCTTTTCATCTTTTCATGATTCATTCATTTTACTGAACGAGACTCAAAGGTCCGAGTCGGTAAAATAATCCGAACTTCAATCACTACTACGAATCACGTCTAAGTTCATCGTCTGTGTACTCCAGCTTCGCTCCATCTCATTTTCTCTTACAACTTCAAAATCGTCCGACATCGTTGTAGCTTTTTGTTTGTAAACAGCATTTGACCTACTTGGACTGGGTCTGTGGTTCCGCGTGACCTTTCGACGTGATTCAATAGTACGTAGTGTCGTGGACACGCATCCCAGAGCCTGTGCTACACAGATTTTGTGCTTAAAAAAATATACAGATTTTTATTTTTGGAAAAAAAAAAAAAACGTTTCACTAGATAAGACCCTTCTTCCTCGGCTGGGATCGTTTAGAGCCTTTGAAGCTGCATTTAAACTACATTTTGGAAGTTCAAAATCGGGGCACAATTGAAGTCCATTATATGGAGAAAAATGAAATGTTTTCCTCAAAAACCATAACTTCTTGGATGACATGCTCGCTCAAACCAACATCTTGGATGACAAGGGGGTGAGTACATTAATTGTAAATTGCTGTTCTGGAAGTGAACTTCTCCTTTAAATGAAGAGACTTCAGCAAAATGAATTACTTTAAATCTTGTTTTCTGAAAAATGTATCAAAATGAAGAGAGTTTAGGCTGTGAGGTCAGAAAAATACTTCTTTCAAAGGGAAAACAGAATTATTTTTCTGTCCTCACTGGCAGATATTTCATTATTTGCTCTCATTTTGATACATTTTCAGAAATAACAATAATATCTTACATCATTTTGCTTTTCAAGTAAACTTTTCAGACTTTTCTGCTCAGTTTATATGGGAGAAAATAAGAGTTCCGGGATTAATGTCAGTGTGTTTTATATGAATGATGATAATGAGTCAGTGGACTTCCTGTTGATTTGGTTCCAAAGAAACTCTAAAGCCACTGGACTCTTACAGCAAAGAGTATTTTATTTATTTGAAGTTAACATACATGTGTTCATTTAGGGGGGAAAGTGCAAAACAAAAACAAGAGGTTTGCACCACAGGTCTTCTTGTTGTGCTGCACTTGTGCGTTTCATTGCGTGTTTGGGGGAGAGGAGTTAAAAAAAGAGAAGAAAGGTTGATAAAGTCATTTACTACTAAACATCTGCTGATGATCAACAGAGCTGCTCTACAGACACATCTACATCTGAAAGACAGAAGCGTTTCACATCGTTTCTCCATCACAGTGCCTGAACTGACGTGAGAACATCCCATAATTACATTCACGAGAAGCGTTTCCACAGCAGTGCCGGGACAGAAAAATAATATCCTAAATACAAAGTCTTTTCTATGAGATTCCTGTGCGTTAGCGATGCTGCTGTTGTCCAGACGTGAACATCTGCACTTCACACGACTCACCAAAACAAACAATCAGCCTCCTGCCAAAGCATGAATAATGCATTCGGTTCAGAATCCCAGCTGAGATTCCCATTAAATCCATAAACGCATGGATAAAACCTCATTTCTCTGCAGTGTTGCGGCGTTTCAAGCCCTTTTTTAAAAGCCGTCACTCACAGAAATCTCCAGGACTGAGGAAACAGTCGCACCACGACTGAGGAATGCAGATCGATGAAAAATGATGAAACATGTTTCAAAACGTATATGTAACAGATAAAGAAAAGATCTGAAGATCATCATGAAGTATTACTGAAGATCCCGTCTGATGTGATTCGTGGTGTTTTACGCCTCACTGAGTGTTTTCACGCTGCTTTAAAAGTTAGCAGGCCGTCAGCCGGTCTTCATGCAAGATTTCAGGTCAAACTTGAGTCTTACAATTGGCAAAATCCTCAAGTGCAATTATTACATTCATGGTTTTATGATCGTTTATGTGTCTGAAACACTCAGTACTGACTGCACTGCGAAAACCGATGTTCTTCCTCACTATTTCTATCTTGTTTTCCAGTGCAAATATCTAAACATCCTTACATAAAATAATTACACTTACTAGAGAAGCACAGTAACTGAAGATATGAAGTCTTGTTTTATGAAAAATTGATCAAAATGAATTGAGTTTATGATTAAAACAAGACCACCCACCTGTAAATGAAGTCAGAAGAATAAACTGAATTTAAAAGGAAAACAAGATTATTTTTCTGACTACATTGGCAGAAGAAAAAGACAAAAACACTGAGTCAGAAAGACATTTTTTCATGGTGTGTGACATCAGGATGAGATGATTTGATCCAACTCATTTGGTGGTTTTACTCCATTTTTCTCCGTCTTTTAAAAGAGTATTAGCATCAGTTAAATGATTCAAAACTACAATATGCACCGTATGTTTGTTCAATGGCCTGCAACATTCAAGGATTTTCCAATCAGACATGGTACTAAAAACATTCGGATTTGAGCCCATCTGAGAACTTGATATAAGAGAACATCATCCTGGATCAAGTGAAGACGTGTGTTTGTGTGTGTGTAAACGTTACTGAGGAGTGTGTGAAGAATCTTCAGGCCTGAGAACTTCTAATCTGTTATTGAGAGCGTCTTTAAGAGTCGATCAAATCCATGAGAACTGGATCAGATCACACACACACACACACACACACGCCGCCATCCACACGCATGAGATTCCTCAGACCAGTGTTTGTGTGTCTGTCAGTGTTTGTGAGCACCAGATAAAGTCCCCTTCGTCCTCAACACACCCTCAAACCTTCCTGAAGACCTCGAAGAGCGACGCCACCGAGTGCATGCGGTAGAAGAGGTTCATGGGAATGGCCACGTTCAGCACTGTGGTCCAAACGCTGTAGCCGAACGTCTCCTGCTCCAGATCGTTGTCGTACTGCGGACGGCAGCCGAAGGCGGGTAGAATCCACAGCTGAACGTGGAGAGAACAGTAAAACCTTCAGCGTTCATGCAATTTAGCGTTCTAAATTCAGTAAATTTAACCTTTAGCATTCAGGCAATTCTCCTTATGAACAGTTAAATGTTCCCCCCATTGTGCAATAGAATGTGCAATAACTTTTTATTTATTAGTTACCACCCCCATCCTAGCACATCCCTGCATCTCTACCTCTTTCTATTCTATTCTATTCTATTCTGTCATCTATAGCACAACTGTACATACCACTTATTTATTTATTTCTCAATTTATTTTTCTAATTTTTGTCTATTTATATTTACATAGGTGTATTTTTTTCTCATCTTATGTTTATTGTCTGTATGTTGTTGTTGTGTACTGGATGCTAATGACACTAAAACAAATTCCTAGTATGCACAAGCATACTTGGCAATAAAAGCTAAAAGCACTTTCTTTCTGATTCTGATTCTGATAATTCACCTAAACATGTCAGTTAAGTAAGCATTATTTATTTGGAGACCGACAGTCGTGGTCACCATCAGCTGATGTTCTATGGGCAAGGGAGTCATTTTCCTCCAAAAATAAGCCTTTGGGGAAAAAAAATCAGCGTTCAGGTTTGAGCGTCTGAGTAAATTGGATGTAATGGTACAAAAAAAAAATCTAGAAATTCTGCTCCATGACGTACCTTGGTTTTGAAGGCACGATTTAGTATGTTTTTGGTACACCGGCAGCAAACATAAGAGTTTGTTTTCTTTGTTTTTATTTTTAATTTATTATCTTTATTTTTATTTTTACATTTAATCCACTCAATAAACTGTAGCTTTGTCTTTAAATTAAAAAAATGGCCAACACTGTTGCAACTGGCCAGAACACACTCTGAACTCACACAGATTTTCAAATAGATGTATCTCAACCAAATATTGTCCTATCCTAACAAACCAAACATTACCAAACACTTTATCTTCACTTTATCTTCACACAATATATATGTATATGTATATATGTAAAATACAATATATGTATTTTTTTTTTTTTGTTGTTGTATTTGATTAACTACCTTTACCTATAAAGTGAGTGTTTAATGTTGCCTTTTGCATTGTTGATGTACTATTTCCTATTTAATACTGTACAGCCGCCTTGTCACAATTCTGTATTGTTAAAGGCGGTATATAAATAAAGGTGATTTGATTTTTGATTTGATTTGATTAATGGAAAGCTTTTGGTCAGCTGATGTATAAATATTAGTTTTGAAAAATTATTAATATTTATGATTGTCTTAAAACTTCACCATTAGGACAGATTCCCTGAGCATAGCTGATGGCGCCTGTAGTAATCAAAAATATTCCAATATTCCAATTAGTTTATCTTTAATTCCTCCATCTTCATTTTCTTTCCTTCAGTCCTTCTCTCATTACCTAATGTGGCAGAGTGGAGATGTGAGGAGATGAAAACAAGGAGAGAAAAACAAAGAGAGGAAATGAGGAGAAGCGTGCAGTGGAAACAAGAAGAGGAAACAAAGAAGTGAAACAAGGAAATTAGGAGAAATTGAGGAGAGGAAATGAGGAGAGGAAATGAAGAAATGGAAGAATGTGGAGAGGAAACAAGGAAATGAGGAAAGAAAATGAGGAAATGAGGAGAGAAAACGAGGAAACGGAAGAAATGAGGAGAGGAAACAAGGAAATGAGGAGAGGAAACAAGGAAATGAGAAGAGGAAACAAGGAAATGAGGAAACAGAAGAAATGAGGAGAGGAAACAAGGAAACGGAAGAAATGAGGAGAGGAAACAAGGAAATGAGGAGAGGAAACAAGGAAATGAGGAGAGGAAACAAGGAAACGGAAGAAATGAGGAGAGGAAACAAGGAAATGAGGAGAGGAAACAAGGAAATGAGGAGAGAAAACAAGGAAACGGAAGAAATGAGGAGAGGAAACAAGGAAATGAGGAGAGAAAACAAGGAAATGAGGAGAGAAAACAAGGAAATGAGGAGAGGAAACAAGGAAATGAGGAGAGAAAACAAGGAAATAAGAAGAAAAAATGAGGACAGAAGAAATTAGAGGAAACTGAAGAAATTAGGAGAAGAAACAAGGAAATGAGGAAACGGAAGAAATGAGGTGAGGAAATGAGGAGAGGAAACAAGGAAATGCAGAGAGGAAACAAGGAAATGAGGAGAGGAAATGAGGAAATGGAAGAAATGAGGTGAGGAAATGAGGAGAGGAAACAAGGAAACAGAAGAAATGAGGAGAGGAAATGAGGAGAGGAAATGAGGAGAGGAAACAAGGAAATGAGGAGAGGAAATGAGGAAACGGAAGAAATGAGGTGAGGAAATGAGGAGAGGAAACAAGGAAACGGAAGAAATGAGGAGAGGAAACGAGGAAATGAGGAGAGGAAATGAGGAGAGAAAACAAGGAAATGAGGAAATGGAAGAAATGAGGAAACAGAAGAAATGAGGAGAGGAAACAAGGAAATGAGGAGAGGAAACAAGGAAATGAGGAGAGGAAACAAGGAAATGAGGAGAGGAAACAAGGAAATGAGGAGAGGAAATGAGGAAACGGAAGAAATGAGGAGAGGAAACAAGGAAATGAGGAGAGAAAACAAGGAAACGGAAGAAATGAGGAGAGGAAACAAGGAAATGAGGAGAGAAAACAAGGAAATGAGGAGAGAAAACAAGGAAATGAGGAGAGGAAACAAGGAAATGAGGAGAGAAAACAAGGAAATAAGAAGAAAAAATGAGGACAGAAGAAATTAGAGGAAACTGAAGAAATTAGGAGAAGAAACAAGGAAATGAGGAAACGGAAGAAATGAGGTGAGGAAATGAGGAGAGGAGGAAATGAGGAGAGGAAACAAGGAAATGAGGAGAGGAAATGAGGAAATGGAAGAAATGAGGTGAGGAAATGAGGAGAGGAAACAAGGAAACAGAAGAAATGAGGAGAGGAAATGAGGAGAGGAAACAAGGAAATGAGGAGAGGAAATGAGGAAAGAAGAAATGATGAGGAAATGAGGAGAGGAAACAAGGAAACGGAAGAAATGAGGAGGAGAGGAGAGGAAATGAGGAGAGGAAAAGACAAGGAAATGAGGAAATGGAAGAAATGAGGAAACAGAAGAAATGAGGAGAGAAACAAGGAAATGAGGAGAGGAAGGAAATGAGGAGAAAAGGAAGGAAATGAGGAGAGGAAATGAGGAAATGAGGAAATGAGAAATGAGAGAAATGAGGAAAGAAGAAAATGAGAAATGAAGGAAACAAGGAAAAGGAAATGAGGAGAGGAAATGAGAGAGAGGAGAGAAATGAGGAGGAAATGAGGAGAGGAGAGGAAACAAGGAAATGAGGAAAGAGGAAATGAGGAAAACGGAAGAAATGAGGAGAGGAAATGAGGAGAGGGAATGAGGAAGGAAATGAGGAGGAGGAAATGAGGAGAGGAAGAGAAGAAATGAGAGAGAGGAAAATGAGGAAATGAAGGAAAAATGAAAGAAATGAGGAGAGGAAATGAGGAGAGGAAACAAGGAAATGAGGAAAGAAGAAATGAGGAGAGGAAAAAAGAAGAAATGAGAAAGAGGAAAAAGGAAATGAGGAAGAGGAAATGAGGAAATGAGGAAATGAGGAGAGGAAATGAGGAAACGGAAGAAATGAGGAAATGAGGAAAAGGAAATGAGGAAGGAGAAGAAATGAGGAGAGGAAATGAGGAAGAGGAAAGGAAATGAGGAAACGGAAGAAATGAGGAGAGGAAACAAGGAAATGAGGAGAGGAAATGAGGAAATGAGAAATGAGGTGAGGAAATGAGGAGAGAAAAGGAAACGGAAGAAATGAGGAGAGGAAACAAGGAAATGAGGAGAGAAATGAGGAAGAAATGAGGAAACGGAAGAAAAGGAGAGGAAACAAGGAAACGGAAGAAATGAGGAAGGAAATGAGGAGAGGAAACAAGGAAATGAGGAAAGGAAAGAAGGAAATGAGGAGAGGAAACAAGAAGAAATGAGAGGAAAAGAGGAAATGAGGAGAGGAAAAGGAAAAGGAAAGAAATGAGGAGAGGAAATGAGGAGAGGAAACAAGGAAGAAAGAGGAAACAAGGAAAAAAGAAGAAATGAGGAGAAACAAGGAAAGAAGAAATGAGGAAAGGAAATGAGGAGAGGAAATGAAGAAATGGAAGAAATGATGAGGAGGAGAGAAAAAGAAAAGGGAAATGAGGAAGAAATGAGGAAAGGAAGAAATGAGAGAGGAGAAGAAAAAAGGAAATGAGGAGAGGAAACAAGGAAATGAGGAGAGGAAACAAGGAAATGAAGAAATGGAAGAAATGAGGAGAGGAAACGAGGAAATGAGGAGAGAAAACAAAGAAATGAGGAAATCGAAGAAATGAGGAAACGGAAGAAATGAGGAGAGGAAAATGAGGAGAGGAAATGAGGAAATGGAAGAAATGAGGGAGGAAACATGGAAATGAGAGAAAATGAGAAACAGAAGAAATGAGGAGAGGAAACGGAAGAAATCAGGTGAGGAAATGAGGAAAGGAAACGAGGAAATGAGAGGAAAAGAGAGGAAATGAGGAAATGGAAGAATGGGGAGAGGAAACAAGGAAATGAGCAAAGAAAATAAGGAAACAAGGAGAACCTGAGGAGAGGAAACAAGAAAATGAGGAGAGGAAGTGAGGAGAGGACACAAGGGTTCACACATAAGAAATAAGAAGCACCCCAGGGCCCTCATTTGTCAAACGTGCGCATGCACAGATTTGATCTTAGAGCGTGCACACACTAAAATACCCACCAACATTCAGATTTCAAAACAGATTCAAAGTGGTCTTTGAATCCTGTTTCTAAAAATCTATGTGGATTTCCCATTTCAGTATGATTCTGTTTCGCTCTGCTGTCATGGGGTTTTTTCCTGATTCTCACACACTCACATTCTACCAATGATAAAACTGTGATGAGTTTTGTGATGGAGGCCCTTTAAGCTCCTTTATGAAAACCGACCATTTATGATATTTTGGTATTTTTGGTATTTGGACAGGGTCATGGGGCTTCTCACACACACACAAACACACTCATCACTTCTTACCGAGATGTTACACATGAAGAGGAAGATGGTGATGTTCTTCAGGATCTGCCTCTTCCTCCCGGGCGTCACGTTGAGCCGGTTTCCGACAGGAAGCGTGACGTCGGAGTGCTTCCTGCTGAACGCCGCCCTGTTCTCGGGCGCCTCTCCTTCCAGGACGGCGCAGCGCTTGTCCGGCGTCTCGTAGGCGCGGTTCACAATGCCGTCGTACGGCGGGACCATGGGTGCCGGCGTGACGGAGAAGATCTCGGGCACCGGCGCGTCGTCCGGATCCCTGCGTCTGCGGTACAACGACTCCACGATGAACAGGTTCTGCACGCACTTCTCCAGCACCAGCAGCAGCGAGTAGGCCAGGCAGGTCCAACGGTAGCCGGGAGAGCCGCGTCCCGCCGCCACCACCGCCACCACGCTGCACCACGACATCAGCCACGAGCCCAGCGACGAGCCCAGCAGCAGCTCCGTGTCCAGCTGGCGCGACGGGTTCGAACCCGTGTCCATGGGCCAGTCCTCCACGCGGTACACCAGCAGCCCCGCGCCGCTCGCGCCGCACATGCAGCTCAGCATCACCACGCCGTAGCAGTAGAACATGGAGACGGCGGCCTCGCGCGTCTGCTCCGACTTCTCCACGTGGATGAGGTACACCACCAGGACCGTGATGGAGCTGGCCAGCGCCAGCAGACCCAGCAGCGGGCCGAGCAGCAGACCCGGGCTGCGCGTGCTGGGACGCTTGCGGTTGCTGTGGCGGTCCAGCGTGCGGCCGATGTTCTTCCACATGACGAACAGCATGGCCGAGACGAAGATGTGGTACTCGATGTTGAAGGGGTACAAGTAGTACAGGCTGGTGGAGAACATGGAGCAGACGCTGGTCGTGCAGTTACAGTGCGGCTCCGCTTCCACTGCACACACACACACACACACACACAGAAGACATGTAGAAAAATCAGTACAGAACATATAGAAAACACTTCACAATAAGATACCATTGGTGAAACTAATATAGAATTTTTATTTTAAAAAAGAAGCTTAATCTTGATTTATTCCATCTAGTTCCTAGAAAACGTAGCTCGTTTTCATTTAGTTTAATGTCACGTTTAAAATAATTATAACTAAAACTGAAATTAAAATTAAAAAATTATAGAAACTAAATAGACATTTTTTCAAAACCAAGTAACACAAATATTACTACATCTTTAACAAAAATTACAATAATAAAATAAAAACTAATGAATAAAAACGGTAATAGTATTTCAATGCTACAAAAATTACACTGACATGAACTAACAATGAAGCAAAATGTATTAACCTTACTGAAATTTCAACATTTGCTAATACATTATTAAAATCAAAAGTTGTAATATCATTTAATGCATAGTTGTGCTTTTATTGACTAAACAAAGATGAATGAATACGGTGAATGAAGTACTGTAATATAATATCAAGTGTTCAGTAATGAAGTAATTTAGCAATGTTAGTTAAATCTCATCACAAAATGTAATGTGAAAACTATGGTACGATGGTAAGATGTGTGGAAACACATCATCACGGTCTGTGAAAAGACTCCACTCGAGTTAGAAATAGAAAATTGAAAGAAATTTAGCACAACAGCACAGAGCACATTCATTATTCAAACAGGAGGGATAAAACAGAAACACACCAATGTTTTCTGACTCTCTGACGCCATCTAGAGACTCAGTTCATCATAAAACTACTGCAAACTAGCAGATCTACAGCAAGAACTTAGTGCTTAGTGATCAGTAAGAGCAATGGAGACAGAAAGAATGAAGAGAAGAGAGAATCTGTTACAAGATACAGTTCCTGTGTCAAGGCAGTTTTATCTGTGAACACCTGTGTTCTGTTTTAGAAAGATTCACCACATTCTGCATTTTCATCAGACTATTATTATTTTGTTTATTATTTTTTTTACAGTAAAAACGGAGTTATTATTGTAACTTAAAATAACTGTTCTCTATGTGAATATCTGATAAAATTTATTTCTGTGATGCGCAGCTGAATGTTTTCAGCATCATTACTCCAGTCTTCAGTGTCACATGATCCTTCAGAAATCATTCTAATATGCTGATTTGCTGATTATTTTCAATGTTAAAAAACAGCTGTGCTGCACAATTTTTTTGTTGAAACTGTGACACATTTTTTTTCAGGATTCACAGATGAATAGAAAGTTCAAAAGAACAGCATTTATTGGAACCTTTTTTTAATGTGAAGAACATTTAAATAACCTAAAACAACTTTTTCCACTATAAAGAACCGCTACTGCTTTCATGGATGTTAAAGGTTCTTAATGAAACCATCAATGCCAATAAAGAGCTGTTATTATAAGAGTGAATAGCAAAATGACAAAAACACACACACACCTGAGAGAGAGAGAGAGAGAGAGAGAGAGAGAGAGAGAGAGAGAGAGAGAGAGACTCTATGGTAAAGGAAAAAACCCAGGCTCCTCCCACAGTGAGCAGAGCACTCTCAAAAACACTATTGTCCACTCACACACACACACACACACACACACCTGTGGAGAGATTGGCGTATCCCAGCGCAGTCAAGCGTCTCCTGTGGTTGTTGAGGAAATGTTCAGCTTCTGACATCACTCCATTACACCACAGCAGCAGGTTCGTGAAGACAGCATGAATCACTCCAAACCTGCTCACACACACACACACACACACACACACACAGAGAGAAATGCTTTTTACTACATTAAATAGTACATTAAGTGCACTGTAGAGTGAACTATGCAGTGAACTTAAGTATTTGCATCAAAAAGCAAATAAATAAATAAATAAAAGCATCTGTCAAATGCATGAAGGCAAATGTTTGTGACTGAATCTCTGCTGTTTGTTCTCATCTGGAATAAAAGCATTTTAAGCTACATAAACAAACACAGAAGCGCGTCTGTACCTTTCAAACGTTTCATATTTCTTGATGACATCTTTGATGTGGAACCAGAGGAAATGCACCTGCAATCAAGAACAAACATCATCTGCTTTAGAGCTGAACTAATGAACTTTACAACAATCACACTGTTAGTGAACAAGTGAATAATGACTTACAGCTGAACCTGAATTAGTGTCATAACTTAACAAAATGAACACTGTTATTTTACTGTTTATTTCAGTCACAGCAGACAGAAATGTTTTGCTAAAGTTTCCATTAAGTTATGAAGTCCAGTTTTTTCACATTTTCAAAGCTTTTTCATTTGAATGTTAAAAAGGGACGTGTCATTTTATCGTTGTTATGAGAACGTTACTTTTGAATGGTCTATGACTGTTCTGAAACCAGTGGCAACAGTGAACAAATAATTGGACAAACGCCCAACTAAAAAGTTTCAGAATAACGTTGCATAAATGATGCATAATGTTTTTGTGGTTTAACATTTTTAAAGTCCAGGGGCCGGTTGCATAAAAGGTTTAGATCAGTCTTAAAAGTTAGTCGTCTTTATTTTTTTATTTATTTGCATAAAAACTTAAATTAGCTCCAGCTGAATCCCAAAAGTAAGACTGCTTACCCACTGGCTTACCGCTAGTTGTTCAGGCTATTTTTTAAGACACCGTTAAGTTTATGCAACCGGCCCCAGGATATTTTTGAACGAACGTTCTATTAACTTGAGGAACGTCCGTTCGCAACTTTGAGAGAACGTTCTGGGGACGTTGCCCGTTGTTATCTGGGCTGAAGCCGCTCTGTAGAAATCAGTGTGACAGACGCGCGCTCTCACCTGAGATATGGTGTGCAGCGCGTGTACGATGGGATAGACTCCGAGCACGGCGGAGACGCAGGAATGATATCCGACGAAATATCCGATGCGGAACGCGTCCATGATGAGCGACAGCAGCGCCAGCATCGTCAGACCCCCTGAACAAACAGCACAATCACTCATCGTCACATGAGCGCACACAGCAAGGCAAGGTTTAGTAGTGGCAAAAGCGCCGCTGACGCGCGTCACCTCGGATCCAGCTGGTGCCCGCGTGCGCGTCCCTCTCCGGCACCGGGCTGCGCTCGCGCTCCCTCCGGATCATGTAGCAGAGCATCCACACGAGCTGCACGAGCATCAGCGCCGTGATGAAGGCCAGCAGGTGCTCCTCCTTCACCGCCGGGCCGTGCTGGGCGAGCGCGAGCATCACGGACACGCCGATCAGCAGCAGGTTGGTTCCGTACTGCGCGCTCAGCGTCTCCGCGTTCTTCTGCGGGTACTTCTTGGTCAGACTCACCTTGAGCTTGGAGAAAAGCTTCTTCTCCGCGTTCGAGGACGACGACGAGGAGGAAGCGGGGCTGTATTTGTTCAGACACATGATGTCCAGGCCGCTGTGCTCCACCATGGTGCCGTCGATCAGCAGCGGCAGCGGCTCCGGATGAACGCCGTCAGGGATCGGAAAGCGCGCAGAGCCGCGGACATGCTCAGTGCGCGTCCATCGCCGCCGCTATATACCTCCTACAGAGCGCAGCAGATTAACACGGATCGAGTTTCGTTCATCTGCGAGCTCCTGGAAAAGCGACGGTGCCAAGAATCGCTGCGCCAAACTTCACCACGCATCCGTTCGCGCTCCTCACCGCGTCTCCTCCGCTTCTGCTCGTTCCTCCTCGCGCCGCGGTCAGATGTGAAGCTCCAGTGAGCTTTTCCTCGGCCTCCAGCGAGCTTTCAGGGTCTCGGGTTTCAGCGGTCAAAGGCTCTTTATGGACGGCCCTTTGTTGACCGCAGACTCGTATAACGGATGTACAATCAGAAGAATGCGCTCAACACGAAATGTGCGTGCAGGCGGCATTAAAGGCGGATTGCGAAATCAGACGCAGCTTCTCCCGTCGAAGCGAACTTGAATAGAAGTTCTCGAGAAGAAACCGAATTTGACGGTGTGCTCGATTACAGAGAGACCCACAATTAGATGAAACCGATCCGGGCCAGAGAGCTCCAACAAAAGGGCTTCTATTATAACGGCTCTGACCTGGATTAACGTGCGCACAAACCCGCATCAGCCTCAAATCATCCCGTGCGTTCAGTCGCGCTGGAGCTCATGGCTCCGTCACGATCCGGATCAAAGGTAAACGAGAAGCACACGCTGGTTTCCGCTCATCGACCCCGGAGACCTTTGATAAACTCTGACAGATGCGATCACGCGCTTATCACCATCACCATCACCACCACCACCATCATCATCATCATCATCACAGAGCCATTCTCTCATAATGTCATCAGCGAGCGGTTTGATCAAGTGCGGAGCGCTGTCCCACAATGAAGCTGTAAATAAAGATCACTGCAGTAACTCTACTTCAAAATGTCAAGTTTAATTCAGCGCGTCACTTGCCGTTTCTGTAAAGTTAAAACTGTTTCTTCACCTTTTTTATCAGCGAAGCGCACAATTACAGAAACGAGTGGAATTTCTATTCGAATTCGGATTCAGTCCTAATGGGATCAAATCATGAAATCGAAAATAGCTGGAGTTCACTTTAAAGTCTGTTTACACAAGGGCCCATATCCTCCTCACTACTATATGGAGTTTGTCCTCTACAGAAGACAATTCTTTTTTAGCGATTTCTCTGAGACCTGGTTTCACAGACAATGCTAAAATGTGCTGTTTCAACTGAAACAAACTTGCCCTCACTTAAATGTATCAGTGCCTTTGTTTTGTCTCAAGATGCACAGCAGTAACGTTCTTTTCTTTTACTTAAACGTCCTAAATGAACTATGACCCAATCCTGGTTTAGTACAAGCCCTGTCTGTGAAACTGGGCCTACATGTCACCGTTTTAAGTCTGGCTGTCCTGTAAAGAGCACATTCAGGGCTTTTTTAGAGATACCAAATGTTTGGACGTTTCCCCATGACCACTCCCTCTCCTTGGTCTTTAAAAACGGCTGACATTAATTTAGAGACCAAATGTAGCCCCCCTAGCAAATCGATTAAATCATTTAAATCTGACTGGTTTTCAAACTGTCATAAATCAGCATCTCAGGAAAATGTTATGGGGTTTCAAATCAACTTTCTGTTACAAAACAAGGCATCGGTTTCATACATGTCCACTGCACAGGACTTAAAGCATGTTTATTTGGCCTTTTGGGAGCAGGGAAAGGAATTATATATCAATGTTCCTATGAAATATTAAATATTATTATGAAAATCTTGCTAATTATTACACAGATACAGTTCAGATGCATTGTATATAATGGAAAAACACACATTTTGCATAAAGAAATGGTATATCAAATCATTCTATCTTTCATCACATAGTTAAGAATCATCTTTATATAGTTTTGTATAAAAACAAATAAAAATTAATTTGATTAAAACAAAAATCCCACTTCTTTTTGCCTTTTCATACAGTATCTAGTCATGTATTTTTTTTGTTTTAAACAAATGGTGTCCTCTACAGAGGATATAACATAACATGAATAAAATATTTTAAAAAATAAAAAATAAAAAAATTCTTATGCTTTAAACCAGGGGTCACCAGACCCGGTCCTGGAGGGCCGGTGTCCCTGCGGAGTTTAGCTCCAACCCTAATCAAACACACCTGAAGCAGCTAATCAAGGTCTTACTAGGTAAACTTGAAACTTCCAGGCAGGAAGTTTGTACACACAAAAAATTTCTCTGGTTGTCAGGATATTACTTGCATTCACACAGGTCAAAAAGACGACATACATTAATGACACGTACAGACACATTGTAATTTATACGTTTTCTCTGTCATATACTGAACCTGCATGAAATTGTAATAAAAGATTAGCCGATAATCATGAACTGAAATCACTCCGTTGCTGTAGTTATGCAAACTGCATTTTTTTTTGAAATTTTAGGTTAGGGTTAGGGTTAGGTTAATTTGGTTACCACTTAATCCTAAATTACAATTACTGCAATAAATTTGCATTCAGTAGAAAGTTTTTCACAAATTAAGAAACACACTTCTGCTGCAGTTACACGAACGGATGCCGTGAACAACGGTACACGTGAACCGAAATCGCTCCAGCTGTTAGACGAACAGAACATTAGTTCACGCAGGGTTTTAGCTGTTACAATGGAAGTTAACCAAAGCTTAAGTAACTAGTTTACACATTTTTTCAAAAAATGACTATTTGAACAACTATGATGTAAAGAAAGTTTGTTCAGATGTCCTACTGTGAATTGAAAAATAAAAGGTGGGAAAAGTCATTGATCGTTTAATCCAAAGCACCAATAGCATCAATACAGGACTCAACCCCCACCAACACACACAGACTATCTGTAGAGGTTATGTTTGCTGAAGCTCAACCCTTAACCCTCACACAAACCGCTGGCCACAGCAGATTCAAGCACATCATGATCTGAATTATGAGCCTCTCAATTAGCGATGCACTATTTTCACACATCTACACCTCACAAATACAGACTCTTGATCCATTTTCATAAAGACCTTATTGCTAATGTTTCCATGTGAACTCCGTTCAGAGTGACTTTCAGATCAAGAAGGTCTTACAAATTTTACAGCAGCTTTAAAGATTCACAATTGATCGGAAGTGCTCAGGAGTATATGTCAGAAACACATACCGAGTAAAACAGGCGCTGTGCTTCACATGACTTTGTTTTGTTCTACAACCTTCATTACACACATTCAGACCTGAAACGTGAATGTTGACCCAGACAGGAAAATGAATTTAATACAAATGTACTTTATTTCATCAGTTGGTTAATTTCAGACAAACATTAAAATGCGGTGTAAAACACAAGTGCCAAGTATCTTTAGTGATCCGTTTAAAGCGGTGTGTGTTTCAAGTTAATATAAATCAATGTGCACTTTTAGAAAACGCAGTAATCAGCAGTCTACAGGACCTCAAAGAAAACCCCGTTCACCTGACTGAATGACCTCTGTCTGTCTGATGTTCAGGAAACCTTAAACACCTTCTGTAACGGGAAAATACGAGTGTCTGCTGATCCGAGACGTCAGATGCTGCTGAATGTCTCGTTGTTCATTAAAGCGAGTCCTCAGCACTGGACTAAAGCAGAGGTCAGAGGTCAGAGGGAGGTCACATGTCCGTCACCGATCAGCTGACCTCTTTATCCGTCGCCGTCGGCTTCATTACAGACACGCGGAGACTCCGGCCGTGATTCGGTGAGCTGCGGTTGATCAGAACAGACGTGTTTAACACACATTTGAACAATTTATTTAAATCCACTGCAAGAAAATAATTTACAGGGTCATCAGTATTACAGATGCAGTACAAAATCATGGACCAGTAGAACAGATCCTCACAATTTTAAGTATATCACCACGTTATGGATATTAATAACAACGTCTCAGCCGTATATGGCGACCGCCTATAATAGCAGTACTTCACTAGCCGTTTAGCCCTCTTTTTGGGCATCCCAAGTCGTTGAAGCCCTCTCACAACCAGCCTATGTGTGCGTCCTGAGCTGCCAAATATGAAAACAAGTAGACGACCCCAATAACCTATCTCTGTAATCGTATTTAGCAGTGGTTGATATTTAATGACTTTGGTCATAAAAGCTTCCTCCATACTAGAGTCAAATGTGCACGCAACCTCCAGAATGAACAGAGTCACTGTTAAGACACTGAAACATAGATGTCTTTACACAGGAATGTTTGTATATTCTTACTAAAGGTGGCAGATGCTGTGATATGTCCTTCACTGTGAGGTCCACTATTCTGTCTGTGTACTTTCCCTTGTGTGCATGGCAGCCATTCAAGATATGTGGCAATGTTTCAGTAATCTGCTCTGTAGTGTGATGCAAACAATGAGGAACCTGAGTTGTGGGAAACCAGATAGAAAAGTTGAGTCTAGTAGGTAAAACTAGTAATCTGGCTTTTACTGTGAAAATAACAATGTCCTCACTGAGCGCAGTATTCTTAAGGAATGAACGTGACACGGAATGATCTGCAGAAGAAAGACATGCAAGTTTTCCCTGAAGTTTTAGTCCAGTCCAATTTTGCTTTTCATGATATTGATGCAATTCTAAGAGAGTTCGCCGAGCACTTACAGATGTCAGCGGGTAACTGTAAGCAGCATTTGTGGCCGCTGCCCTAACTTTAGTCAGGGGGTCAGTGATAATGCCCTCTGAAACTCTCACACTCTCCGGTCACACTCCAGATCGAACACACACACACACAGAGCAGACTGCGCACGGACTCACCGCATGTTTCATCCCAGCAGTGAGATCAGCATCACCACACCCATGAACTGAGTGAACAGAATCACCGGAGTGAAGAACGACCAGACGGGCCACAGAGCGATGTTCAAGCTGAAACACACACAACATCACATATTCAACATCACATTCATCAACAATAACACATACAATGACCAAACGGTTTCAAAATGTCAAATGCAAGATTTAACAGGTAATATATGCAATAAATGCACGTTGCAAGTTTATTTTCAAAAAGGAGAATCATTAATCAATTTTATTTATATAAACCAAATAATACTTAGTAATAAACAGCCATATTTAGCCAGCTGTATTTTTACATGGTAAATGCCATATCAAGGCTTCTGTCAACAATTATGATGCTAATGAATCACTGAATCAGAGATCTGAATTAATCCGCTGAAAGCAGACAGATTCCTAGAAATGAATCAAACTCAGCATTACCAGTGTTTGAACGAGATGCTATTAAATCATGTCAGAACACTCTCACAGTGTGTATATATATGTCATAAAAATGACAGAAAGATACAACAAAAACACTAAACTTTTAACTAAATTTAAAATGAAAACACCCAATTAAAATGGTGACTATTGTATAATAATATATTAATGAAAAAAATAACACAGATGATTTTGTTCAGGACACTTCATAGTCAAGGGAAAAAAAAACACCACAAATTTTAAATCAGCAAAAAATTAAGTAATGTAGAACAGCAATGGTGCTGAAACACGCGTCTTCACGAGAGATAAACACGAGGAGCGACGGCGGCTCTGACCTGCAGGACGCGGCGATGAAGGCTGCGGTGGTGACGGCGGGGACGGCCGGATACTCCTGATCATAGTGCTTGATTCCTCTGAACCACTCCAGATACACGATACAGAACCCGGCCAGACCGACACACAGTCCCAGCAAAACCAGACCCACGCAAAACCACCAGCTGAAACACAAAATACTCTCAAAACCAGCTGAAACACACAAAACACCTTCTGACAGTCTGCTGGACGTACAGTATTTATCACAACAGAACACCAGCTACACATAAAACACATTACTGTGACTAGTGAAGGATCTGAGGAAGTCGTATTTTTGTTTTCTCTGTGCACAAAAAATATTCTTGTAGCCTCATAAAATTAAGGTTGAACCACCGACGTCACACAGACTATTTTAATGATGTCTTTACTACCATTCCGAGCCTTGAACGTGTCAGTTCTGCTAGTTTATGTAGGGTCAGACAGCTCTTGGATTTAACAAAAAAAACTTCATTTGTGTTCTGAAGATGAATGAAGATCTTACGGGCTTGGAACGACATGAGGTTGAAGTTGAATTTTCATTTTTGGCTGAACGAACCCTATAAGAATTTTTTTTCTTTAATTGCACTTAGGAATATTCTTTTAAACCTCTGAGACTTTATCACAAAAACACCAACCTTCTCTAAAAGACTTTCAATAATCTTCATCAGACGCTACTGAGTAATTTCTATAGAGTTGTGAGTTTGTGCTGTTTCATTGTTTAACTGTGAAGGCGTGTGTGTGTGTGTGTGTGTGTGTGTGTGTGTGTAGGTTCTCTTCTAGTAACCAGAGCTCTATAATCTGTATTGTAATCCAGGATAAGAAGAAAAGAGCAAATGAGACACAAAGAGTGTTTCAGCTGTTTGAGAACGAGGAGCTGTAATACGGTTAGCGCTGCAATCTGATCACACACACACACACACACACACGTCTGGTTTATTATCCTTGTGGGGACTCTCCATAGGCGCAATGGTTTGTATACTGTCCACACTGTATTTTCTATCCCCTAACCCTAACCCTTACAGAAAACTTTCTGCATTTTTACTTTCTCAAAAAATGTCATTCTGTATGATTTATAAGCTTTTGTACCCATGGGGACCTCAAGCCGGTCCCCACAATGTCAAAAAATTTAGGTTTTACTATCCTTGTGGGGACATTTGGTCACACACACACACACACACACACACACACACTATCATCTATCAGCCCCTGCCTGTGTAGTGACTGACAGTGCTAGTTATGGTTAAGGTTAGTAGTCACCTGTGAATGTCACTGTGGTTCAGAACAACAGTGAAAAAGTCCAGGTAGTAGGTGAGAGCGACAGACGCCGCGATCCAGAACACCGAGTGCCGGTTGATCCGAGCGGGTGTTTTCACATCCACAGCCTCATCAGGACCAGAACCTGCACGACAACATCAACACGACAACATCAACACAACAACATCAACACAACTGCATCAGCGACACTGTACATCTGCACAAACACAACAACACAGCAGCATCAGACACACTGCATATCAACACACAACTGATGCGACACGCGAACAGTCGAGCAGATCCAGTTAAAGACACTGATATTTAGTTACGTGTGTGTGTGTGTGTGTGTGTTTCTCACTCTGCTCGTCGTGTTCTTCTTCTTCGTTTGTCTTGAATCGTCGCCTCACGTTCGTCAACTCACTGAGCTCCGCCATGGTGGCGCGATGACGTCACATTCCCGCGGCGGCGGATTCGTGACGCGCTACGCTCTGAGATTCAAGTGAGTCGCCTGATCCGAATCGAGTCGGACCCGTTTCACTTCGCATTAGCGAATCGACACCGCAAACCGGATTATTTCTTTGAGAATTCAGACATGTTATTGGTTCGTGAATCAGATCACAGCACAAAATCTTTTCGTGTTTCATATGTGGTTCATTCGAAGCTTCTGCCTTAGAACAGAAATTTCATATTTGTGACAAATGACAAATAAATGCGTGCAGATTTAAATATTAATTACGTTTATCAAATGAGTAGAGTCCTGATATATAATAATAACAGCCCATTGTAATCATTGTGAAACTAATTTAGGATATGCAGTTACAGTCGTCTCAGGTGAGGCTCATTTGCAGTGTTTTTAAAATTCAGTGATGACGAGGAAACATGTGAAGGAGGAATGATGGCTGAATTTGCCCCCGTCCCACCGCCTGTAACCCTACACTACTGAAGCACTGCTCATTGTGCTGGAAAATGAAAAGGCTCTTTTAAAGACTGACCTGCACTTGACTGATTTGATGAATGGATTATAAAAACAGACTCGGGGTTGAGCGATGAAGGATTTTTACCAATAATTCACAAAAAAAAAAAAAACATTACAGGTAACAGATATTTTAGACACTAATGAAATGTTGCAGTTCTACGCAAATAAGCACCGAGACTGATCTGCAGTCAGTCATGTCAAGCTCTATACCATATTCGCTGTGATAAACGGGAGAATAAACAGTGCTAATGCTGCAAAATTCAGCAATTATAAACCAAATTTAGTTTCAGCTGTAAAGCAGCTCTGCAGAAGACAATAGAGTCATTATTCAGATCAATTCAGTTCAAGTTTTGTTTTCATCTCATCAGTGTCAGTGCAGTCAAATGAATACTGAATATTAATTGCCTTTTAAACCCCAGTTAAGTCACTTCCTGTAATTTCCACATTTTTCCACAGTCATACTGCAGAAGTGAATTCTGAAGCCACTGTGTTTTGTTAAACCGTAGGTGCTTCTTAAAGACTGCAGCTACCACGAGGATGTGAGTTTACATGCTTGATGAATCAGACAGCTGTTTGTGTAGAGACAGTGCGTTCATTGTATTTGCTGGATTGAATGGAGAGCCGAGCAGGAGACAACAGCAGCACACAGAAATACTTGACATATATTTACATAAAATAAATCATTATGTAAATAAACAATTAAATGCTTTACAGAAGTAGGCACTGTCACTCATATTTTCACATGCCAATGAAATGAAAACTCCTGCTGTTTACTCTTAAAAGAAAGCGTCTTTACTGGCATCTACAGTTCAGCGAAGAACCTTTAAGATTTCCATGAAACCTGTCCATTAAACAAAAGGTTCCTTATAGTGGAAAAGACTTTTAATTAAAATTACTATTAAAAAGTTATTCACACTAAGAAAAAGCATGCTTCTTAAAGGTTCTTTGGGGAAGTAAAATGGTTCTTCTATAGCATAACTGTAAAAAAATAAAAAGCTTATTTTAAGAGTGTGTTAGCTATATCACTGATGCAAGCTCTTTTCTTCCATATTTCAAACAGAAGGACGGATTTCATAAAATGCTGTTGTGTAAAAGACAATTCAGCCTAATGAGTGACGTATCACTATATCCCAGAAAACAAGTAAATGAAGAAGGAAACAAATATTTCTATTAAAGTTGGAGTGAAAATCCACCCTAACTGTTTTCTAAATGCACATGATCCATCAGTCCATCCATGCATAATGTTCACTGTAGTAAACCTTGTCAAGTTTAATCAGACCTGATCTTCTCTCTGGTGACGTGTGCAGGATTTCTCCAATCATTTAGTCTCTTTAAACTCCGCCCCTCAAGCTCACTCCTATCCGAGAGCCACGCCCACATCTCAACATCCAATCAACAACTGATCCACAGAACCACGCGCCTACATTTATGGTTTTCGGTCATCTGTTACGCTCAGATGTAAATCACGGTATGAAACAAAAGATCTGACTAAAATGTTCAAATATGACGAAGGTTCTGTTGGGATGAACTGTGGAAACGTGTGTTTGCTGTGAGTTCAGCAGGTGCGTGAGCAGCTGAGCATCACCTGTAGCGGGTTCAGGAGGTCAGCTGTTCAGACAGCAGCACAGGTGAGCACAGGTGTGGAATACTGTATCCTGCCAACAGCCGCTCTCTAAATACAGCTCAGATCGAGTTTCCTGCCAGCTGGAGCCCAATCCATCTGGAGCTCAACGGATCCAAACACACAGAGAGCAGAAACTGCAGACTGAGCAAATAACACAGCAGCTACAGACTAAACCACGGCTCGCTGCGGAGATTTCGGTCTCTTCTTTCAGACTAGTGAACAAAAAACATCCTGGAAGTGTGTTTTTTTTTTTTTTTTTTTTTGATTGCACTTTATCTATTTGCGTCTGCAGACTTACATCTTTAAAGAGTTTTTTCTCTAACAAACACCAAACTTTAGGGTTTTATTCCTCTCTATATTCTGAAGGTTTGTTCATGTTTCATTCATGCTGATTTATACGACAATTTACTCCTAAAAACATGGTGAAAATGTGTTTGTTTTCTCTCTGTTGACAGTATTTTCTGATTTATGGAGCGATTCAAAGAGAAATCCAAAAAAGGAAATCCAAAATCCCCTCCGGAACAACCTTCAAATCTAATATGACAAGAATTATGAATCTGACTTTATCCAGTGATCAGATTTATGTGCTGGAAATGAATGCAAATCTCTGCATATTCCAGTAGTTAATGCCTCATTTGCATATTTAAACATAACAGTACAGAAAACTTGTAATAGAAAAGATTTGTACTGTGACCAATCCGCTGGGGGAATGAAGGCGATGACAGCATGAACACATGAATTTAAGATTACAGACGTCAGACCTTCTGCCCCTGATCATCTGATGGTTTCTGGCTCCTCAGACTAATGATGGACGTCCAAAACATTCACCCTCATTAATGTCTACGGAGGAACAAGACAGACAGGTGAATCTCTGACTCTCTGAGTGTGGACACATCAGTCTCTTCCATTCTCCATTTATTTAATCTGGAAAACTGTAAAACGATCCTGAACGATGATGTAGCCCGATCTCTGATCGATAAACCGATCGAACGCCGGTGTCTGATTTACAGACGAATGCAGCGCGGCCTTCCGATATCCAAAGATGAATCAAACGAATCAGCCAGACGCTGCGCAGCGATTAGCTTACCTCTTATCTTCAGCACAAACCAGAACTCAAACAGAACCTGGATTGTGTCTGTGCGTCCGCGGCTTTATGAGAGTATCATGTTCTGAGCCCGGCTTTACGCTTCATAATGCCGCTCATTCAGCACGTCTGAACGTCAAACTTCCCTCGGTGTGTGCGAGATATTCTGAAAAAAAGCTGAGCGCATTTGATTCTCACCCAAACACACAATAAAACCAGACTTACATTTCCTGCTGCTGCGGTAAACCTGGCTTTCTGCTCCTGTTTCCCAGAGGCCTCTGGGGCAGCGATGAGGAGAACAATAGTGTTCTGTGAGGACACTTTATCAGAGACGTATACCTTACATACTGCACACACACACACACACACTCACGGCTCTGGTTATTGCTGACTCCAGTGATGAGGTTTCTAGAGTCGATGGCTCAACATTTCCCACAATCACACTGCATGTCAATGATGACGAATGCTGCCAGTGAAAGGAAAAACGTTCACGAAACACTAAAAGTCAACAATATGTGCTCAAAATCAGCATTTCGCATGAGGATGATCTGCAGAGCAGAGCACTTCTGTATAAAGTGATTATCCACCCAAAAATGATCATTCTCGTTTACACTTTGTTTCAAATTTTTGGAAGAACATTGGGAAGCAAACAACACTGGACCCCAAAATATCTTCTTTTGTGTTCTACAGATGAAAGAAACTGTTCCTTTACAGTTTTTCTCGATTGCTAACACAATTCATGAAACAATTCCTAATTTTCTCACAACTACAAACACAATTTCAAAACTACAAAACTTCAGACTTCCAGGTCAAAATCAAATATTTTAGCCAAAAACATTTTCTCTTTTATCAGAATCTAACTTTGGCCTCAGATGACACACAAACCTGACCCGGTGAACACTAGTGAAGTCAGTTTAGAACACTGTTACAAAAATCAGGAATCCTTTTGCAAACCAACATCTATTATGGTATTCAACAGAAATAGAGGGGAGCAGATACAGTGAAATATGGCAATAAGCTCTAAGAAAATAGTATTATCATCACACTGTTGTAAGAGTACTAGTTTAAAATAGTTTATATAACAAAGAATTGAATATGATCACACCGTACGGTATACTATCAATTACTGAACAGTAAAAATAAATAAACACAGCATCCTCTGCATACTATGTCAGGTTACTAGGACTCTGACAGACATTCGTTTTTCACATTTGCTAAAACACTAAACCCCATTCTCTAAACCAAATTGTCAAATAAATCACTCTTTCTGCAAAACCTTAAACAAGTTTAGGCAGTTTAGACACTGTTTGCAGATCTCATGCAGTCTTTTTGCAAAACTCTAAACACATTCTCAATCACTAAGACACAATCTGTGATGAACTTGTGATATAAAACCCTAAACACAAGAAAGCAAAAGTTAAGCACAACTGCAACACGACTGTCATCGTTTATAATTCAAAATTCTTCACACTTGTTTCTAAATATTTAAATATTTAAAAAAAAAAAAAGCCAGTTCAAAGTGCGCAGAAGGCACGGGTACATCTGTCAATGTGAATACGAGTGTGAATATACATATATACACACACACACTCTCAAAAGAAATCACACAAGATAGATAGATAGATAGATAGATACTGACTACTATGTGTGTGATTTGAAAGCTTTGTTTGACTTCGAGTACAGGTGAAATGGTTTTGAAGTGATTGTTTGATTTTGCCAGTAGAGTCAGGGGTTCTGTGAATTTAGTTTGAACATTTGGATTTGTGTTTAAGGCTTTGAGAAAATTAGTGATGGTTTCAGTAAATGTGCTTTAGCATTTCAGAAAAACTGTAATCTATCACCTGCTGTATGCCAATGAACATCCAGGGTAAATGCCGCCCCTAAATCATGAGTCTGAGGACGTACAACATGTGCTAGTTTTACTTGATCTTAGAGCTGCGTTCGACACTATAGATCATGAAATACTAATAGGTCGACTACAAAACTATGCAGGTATCTAAGGGCAGGCTTTAAGATGGTTTAGATCCTACCTGTCCGATCGCTACCACTTTGTTTATTTAAATGGGGAGTCATCTCAGTTTTCACCAGTAAAGTATGGAGTGCCACAAGGATCTGTTCTAGGTCCTCTACTATTTTCAATATACATGCTGCCCCTCGGTAATATTATTAGAAAACACGGGATTAGTTTCCATTGTTATGCTGATGATACTCAACTATATATCTCAACACGACCAGATGAAACTTCTGAACTATCGAAGTTAACAGAGTGTGTTAAAAATTTAAAAGATTGGATGACCACAAAATAGTACTTCTTACCCATAAGGCACTTAACAGTTTAGCTCCTGCGTACCTAACTAGTCTTCTACCACGCTACAATCCATCACGCTCCCTAAGGTCACAAAACTCTGGACTGCTGGTAGTTCCTAGGATAGCAAAGTCCACTAAAGGAGGTAGAGCTTTTTCGCATTTGGCACCCAAACTCTGGAACAGCCTTCCAGATAACGTTCGGAGATCGGACACACTCTCTCTATATTTTTAGCCAAGCATTCAAATAATGCATCTCATAAACTTTTCCTGCAGCTATATCTGATCAAATGTTCATTATTAATCTTTTAGCTCTGGTTGAACAAATCTTTCTTTGCTTGGTTTGAACAGCAGCTACGCTAATTATGTTCCTATTTGTTCTCTGTTTCTGCCATGGGATTGACATCGCGTGGTAACTAGGAATTCACAAGCTCCAGTGTGGATCCAGAACACTTAAGAAGAGATGATGCCAACCCCACAGAGGACTTCAGATGATGCCAACCCTGAGACAACATACAGCACTACCGAATTCTGCTACTAATTTATGGTGTTCTTTGTCTATTTGATTATGTCATTAATTGATCTTTACCACACATCTCTGCCATATGTACATCAACTTGACATAGTCAACACTAGTAAGCTACTACTACATATATTGTAAAAACTTTAATTTGGTGTAAAGCTGCTTTGCAACGATATGTATCATGAAAAACGCTATACAAATAAGTTTGAATTGAATTGAATGTGCTACAGTATTTACTGTACATAGAACAGCGAAAGTTCTCTCATGTGAAGTACTGCTACTGCATACCGTAATTATACTGTATGTGTATGTAGGGTAAAACCCTGTAGATGAACCTGTTGCATGAACAAGAACATGATCAACTATAGCGCTTAGTATTTCATCAGGAACAAATGAACTTTGACCCCATCCTCTTCATTTTTCTTTTCCTCTCCTCTTCCTTCAGGATTCATTTTCCAAAGCACATCATCACCTGTGCTCCTGTTTATATCATCCTAATATTCTGACCTGCGTGTCCTCGGTTTTGTTATTCAGAGTTCACACACGGATAAAGGTTTGCTGTCTGAGTTCATATTGTGATGTTTGAGTTAATTACATTGTGTACTTGTGCTTTCTGAGTAAGAACATAGTTAAACCTGTGCAGAATGAGGGTGTTCTGTGTATAGTTTTAGAGAAAACAATGAGCAAATTGGAATAAGTGTGGAAATGTGTTGTAAATGTCTTACAGTTTTTCACATTTTCTAAGACACTAAACCCCATTCTCTAAAACATTCTCAATAGCCTAATTTGTCAAATAAATTACTCTTTCTGCAAAACCTTAAAAAAGTTTATCATGCAGATCTCATGCAGTCCTTTTGCAAAACTCTATAAACACATTCTCAGTCATTAAAGCACAACTGCAACAGAGCTGCCGTCGTTTACACACAATTAATACATTTTTACACTTGTTTCTTTGAATGTACAAAATATCTATTTATCTATCAAGTGTGTGTGTGTGTTTCCTTTTTGAGAGTAACATGTTTTTGGTATATACTGACCAAACTTAGGTGTGAATTCTTACGTGTCTGTGTGTGTGTATGTGTGTGTTTTGGCAAAATGTTTACTATATAAACACATGCACTTCCCCATTTTTGATGTAGTGTCTAATGAATGATCTGTCGTCTGTATATTATTGACTAATGTGTGAATGATTTGAAAGCTTTATTGATTACTGCACCGGCCTGAGCATTATTTTCTTGACGGCATCTCAGTAATCATGTGCCAAACAATGCCATTCACAACAGAACAAAAAGAATACAACTTCTTAACGGATATTTTCTTCTTACACGTGCAGAAACGCAGTTGAAAGTGGATCAGACCCGGAACTAAACACACTTGTAGCCAATCAGCAGTAAGGGGCGTGTCCACTCGTGATGGGGGAGGTGTCTGTTGCATTTCCAAAAACACTTCCAGCCCGTTTAACTTTTAAATTAAGAAATATTTATTTTGCATTTCCAAGTGCATTATGGGTGTTAAAGTTTTCCCTCCCTTTTTTCTCCAAAGCCATTTTCTCTGTTCTCTAGTCGTGTAGCACTGTATTTCATAGAAAGCACACTTTTATTAAACCCCATCACACTCAGCCGTGAATTACCCCTTAAAGAAAAATAATGTTCTTAAGAAAAAATAAAGAGAATTTTGTAAATAATTGCACTTACGACACTTACAAACGTCTTATTGTAATATTTTCAAGGATCTGACCCAATATTCGGGTGAACGTGACTGAAAAAAGATCTGAATTTGTTTGCGATTCAGTTCGATTCATTCGGACAGTTCACTCACGCTCTGAATCCTTTGCCGGTTTCACTGTAGGAAACAAACGTTTTCTGTCGTTTGTCAGCGATGTAGCTCTGTATCTACAGGGGCGCGTTTAGCAGGTGGCCCTGGAGGCACCTCTGCACCGCGGGTTGGTTGGTGCCTAAACACGCTACTGCGAAGAATGAGCGCAAGCGACGAATAACCCTGCAACAATAGTACAGGTAAAAGGCTTGTGAAGTTCAGGGGGAAGCGGCGTTTAACGTGAGCTCGGCTGCGCTCAGAGCTCGTCCGTCCGATATGATTACAGCTGAGCGCGGGATCAGTGCCGCACACGGGGATTATCAGGCTCCGGGGCGCACACGGGTGTCTCGGTGTGTGTGTGCCGCTAACAGGCAGCCCATTCTCCAGCTGGAAACAGGACTGCGCCAAATCCTGACCCGCGGGTCCGCGCAGCGCTCGCACCTGTATGGAGCCTCTGTGCCGCGGGCCAACTGAACCCGGCCCCGGGAGAGAAAGAATGTCCCACACAAGAGTCCGATTCAGCCCTTACATCCCCCCGGCCCCCCATCTTAAACAGCTAATCTGTCCGGGCAGAGGTCTCGCCGCGCCACTGAACCACCCGCGCTGCGGAGTTACCGGCGGAACACACAGGTGCAGCGCGCGCGCGTCCGTCGGACCCGAACAGTGCGCGTACTTATGCACTTTTCTGTGGCGTTTACAAGTACAAATAGCGTTTGTTGTTGTTCGCACTGAACATTAAAGTCGACCCGCGTGATGCACTTTATTTATTGCTAGGGTCAGTTTAGAGTGTGGATATCGGTAAAGACGTGTCATAGCGGTTCTACTAAATTCTACACACTGGAAAATCACCACAAGTGATGTCTGACTTTGGAAACTATAGTTCTCTCCCTAAATATGTGGAAATCAAACAAACAGATTCATGAGTTCATCCACATTTAACAAAAAGCTTATGGATGAATTTATAATATAAGTCAGACATTGAAGTGAGTTGCTGTTTTTGTCTCTTCTGAGGAACATTCATTCACTTGTTTGCCAATGAACCACACATTTTGGTTCCAACCATCAGATTTATTAAGGTGACTTTTCTTTCTGTTTTAAAGATGTTTCTTTCGATTGTTTGGCTACTCAAAAGAGAATAGGACGATATAACTTAATGTGTTTCCTGATAGCTAAATTTCACATACATTAAATATGTATTGGCTCTGAACAGTACTGGCTTCTTTTCAGTGGATCTAGATGGAAATTATCCAAAGCTCTGTTCATCCTAAAGCAGTGAAAACTGTATCTCTATATTCATCCCATGTGTCCTCTGAAGGTGTAAAACATGCTTACTATAGTTAAAAAAAACTATAACTATAACATAGTTAAACTATGATTGTAAAAAAAAAAACATGGTTACTACACTTTTACTGTAAGGGATTTGTATTTGTGCATACTTCTGTGTTTTGTTTTCATAAATGTGTTGCCTTAATGGTTTGGTGTTTTGTAGGCCTACTGTTGAACAAAAAAGGAAATCAGAGAAAAAGATTCGAGAGAGAGCAGGCGCGAATGCTGACAGTGGCAGCTGTCACGGTTTTTCTCGCTGTTTTTGCTGTTTGCTCGGTAAAAAGGAAACTGTTCTCAGTTGCATGCAGTGTTTTGTTTAATGATGATGCAAAGTTCGCACAATTGTAATGTCATTATTATTACAATTATAATTATTATTATTGTACATTTTTATGTAGGCTGTTTTTATGAGTCACGATCGTTTGTCGCCGTTTATTTTAAATAAGTAAAAGTTTTGATGATGCATATTATACAGTCAGCAGATGCGACCAGAATAGGGGCGTCGCTGGAATTCAGGGCCCCGTGCACCACTGCTCAATCGCAAAATCACGTTCATTGGGGGTTATATTTATATATCCTATCTGCCTGCACATTTCCAAAGTTATATTTTGTATTTTTACACTGTATAATATTCTGTTTTATCAAATCCAAAAAATCTCATCAGTGTTTGTATGTATTTTATTTTACATTTATTCCAAAATAATATGAAAAGACAGTAACTATGCAAAAATATTTTATTTGTCTGCTGTTATTTTTAACTTTACCAGCTGGTGTCGCTGTTGAATTACTTTCTACATACCATTGAATTTTACACTTTTTAATGTTATATTTTGTAATACTTGCGCTTATTTTTATATTTAACAGATCACATTAACATTAGGTTAAGCTATAACCTTATACCTGGGCAGAAAAAAAGTTTTCAAAAGTATCCCCCCCTCTGCTTTTTTCACAAATCGCACCCTGAATACACACAAACACACATACACATATATATATATATATATATATATATCGTGACTCAAAAAAATACATAAAACAAGGAACTCTGGCAGCTGCCACTGCCAGGGAGAGCGCTAGCCCCTTAGAAAGATTCACGAACCCATACGCGAAGTTCCAATCTAAATCAAATGATTCACCATCGTTTCAGATAGGGACTTCGGAGCGCGAATCGCGATTCATTCAATTTGCAAAATGATTCGCGAAGCCGCTACGATGTCCCGATCTGAATCAAATGATTTGCAAACAGTAATTTCAGATCGCGCATTCAATTCACGATTCAAATCGCGATTCATTATTTATTATTCGCGAACGTAATTTCAGATCGGGACACGGATCGCGAATCGCGATTCATTCAATTTGCGAAATGATTCGCGAACCCGCTGCGAAGTCCCGATTTGAATTAAATGATTCGCGAACCATAATTTCAGATCGGGACACGGATCGCGAATCATTCAATTCACGAAATGACACACGAACTCGCTCCGAAGTTACGATCTGAATCAAATGATTCGCGATACGCTTGAACTGAATTATTTAAGTCACGAGTTTGAATCATTCTGAGCCATTCCAGCGTAAATGACTCACTCAATTGAATCGGTTTGTCTGTTCCTCCGCTTTTCGCGTCTTCAGACATGTTTACACCGCACTGTTAGTACTACTATATATATATATATATTTGAGATTAACTGACACAAGCGAAAAAAGTATGTTTACAAATAATGTATCCACATTTTCATATTTTCAAAAATAACATCCAGCACAAATCTAGGAGCATATTGAGGTGAGCCCTGGTGAAAAAATGATGATGGAGTTTGTAGCTTAATTCACTGTATTTGAAATAGTTTGAGCTGCAGTTCAATAGGAATCAGTTGAAATCGTCCAGTCACCTCACACCACTCAACACAAGCTCACATTTATCAGTGTATATTTTGTGATAAATATTTGAGAAAGTATTGTTGCATAGGGTTGTATTAGTCTACAGAGAGTGATAGCTGATGTAAAAAGAGCAAATGGGAGAAGCAGAAGAACACAAAACAGCAGAACAACAACGTTTAAGACGGTAAACGGTATCATTCAGCTGAACTGTGCTCGTATGTTTGAAACACTTATGTTTTTACTCCACACATGTATTAAATGAACATCCTTGAAAGTCATGTCATAGCTTACTTAATTCTACACCCTTGCATTTACACCAGCTCTGAGCAGCATTTGGTGCCGCCTTTGCGGTGTAAAGTTGGCACAACACAGTCCCGTGGCAGTTCATAACTGTTTTCACACTAGATCAGAGGTGCCGAAATGTTTTAATGGAAAGGGCTAAAAACCACACTTAATTAATAGCTATGAGCCAAATGTAAATGTTGCATATTATCCAGCTGTATAATATCAAATTTATTAAATTTGAAGTTTTTGACAACTTTTTCTTTATTACATTTGCAAAATATTTTAAATCAAATGATATCTTTTATAGTTCAGTGGTTAGTGCACTGACACATACAGCACGACGGTGCCTCCTGTCAATCTCCACTGTCCTGTCATCTTAAAAACAGTAAATATATAAATGTAAATTTACAAAATTAAAATTGCACAATTTTTTTGTACAGAGATGAGTATGTTGTAAAATGTTTGCAACTGCTTTTTTATTACTTAAAATAAAAAAAAAAGTTTATTTTAAAGAGCAAACTATTGAAAATCAGAAAAGTGTAAATAAAGCTCTGTGAAAACGTTATGTTGTAAACGTGTCTCATCAGATAATCAAAACATCTGCACACACTTTTGATCTTTATGCACACTTTGAAAACACTTGGACCAAATGGAGGAAACACGTCATGAATGACGAGTGAAGAGAACGCAAGAGTGTGTATTGAGACAGACGTGTGGAAACTTCACACGCTCAGCGATCGCGGCACTAATTACATACCGGAAGGGAACGGCGATCAGACTCCAGTACTGAACGACAAGATCAAGCATCAACTCGCACACTAGACGAGTGTACAGCGAGTCATTTAGGACACAACAGACATGAGTTCACTCACACCGTTTATTAAGATGATGATGAAGACACTGCAGAACAGCGTCCGTCATTTCACCAGTCTGACTCTGTCTTTGAGGACCCTAAACTTTGGGTTTTTGTTGAGCTTCCTGTTGAACAGAGACAGAAGTTCCTCTTCCGATCTGAAGTTTGAGTCTCCAGAGAATGAGTAATACGCCGCTAAAACCTGGAGAAAAAACAGAGTCAGCAAACATCCAGAAGGACACAAGACGATACACAAGACGAGTAAACAGACTTCAGACTTCTGACCAGGTGAATGTCTTGAAGTTCAGCTCACCTTCTTGCGGAGCTTCTTGACCGCGATTCCGTCCTCCGGAGCGTCTCTCAGAACCGCCTTTATCGTCCCTTTCCAATTAAACTTCCCTGGAAACAACAGCAAAATTCAGAAGATGTTCATGCTCTCATTAGTTTAAGTGTCGCACAGCAGCGTTGTAGTCTGTGTAATCATAATCATTTCTCGCTGATATCAAACATTGTGACGCTGAAATACCTGTAGAGTTCGACTCAGACTCCTGGTTCTCTGGCTCCTCCCCCTCTGGATTTAGACTCTCTGATTGGTCAAACACACAGGAAGTGAATAAGCGGTCGAAGGCTGACACGGCATCAGTACGACTGATACGATCCTTACCGTCAAACGCCTCCTGTTTTCTTTTCTTCTGTTTTTTGCTGCTCTTTTCATCTTTGTTCTGTCCGTTCTGTTCTTTCTCCTCTCGTTTCCTCTTTTTTCTCGTCTGTTTCTCATCTGTGTTTTCTCCGTTCTGCTCCTCTGAATTCTCATCTGAAGTCTCTCTCTTTTTCTTGTTCTTATTTTTACGCTCTTCTCTTTCGTTTTTGTTCGTCTCAGTGCCGTCGTTCAGGTCGGTTCGATCTTCACTCGTCTGATGGTTGGTTTGGTGGCCGTTCTGAAACCAGAGCGAATGAAAATACTTCAGCTACACACATCATTTTTATAGGCTTACCGTACACAGAAAAATAAATTATAAAAATGCAATTCATTAAAAAAAACAACAAAATACAAATAAATGAAATTAAATGTGAATAAAAAATATATATATACACTACAGGTCAAACATGTGGAATAATTAAGTTTTTTTTTTTTGTTTTGTTTTTGAAAGAAGTTTCTTCTGCTCACAAAGGCTGCATTTATTTGACCAAAAATACAGAAATGTGAAATATTATTAGAATGTAAATCAGCTGTTTTCTATGTGAATATCTGTTAAAGTGTAATTTATTTCTGTGATGCGCAGCTGAATTTTCAGCATCATTACTCTAATATGCTGATTTGCTGCTCAACAAACATTTATGATGAGGAGTAAAAACCTAAATGAATGCTTTTACACATGAAGGACACATTACATTGATCAAAAGTGACAGGAATGACATTCGTAATGCTAGAAAAAAACTCTTTGAAATAAATGCTGTTCTTTTGAACTTTGCATTCATCTGTGAATCCTGAAAAATAAAATGTATAATGGTTTCCACAAAAAGTTGTTTTGTTCCTCAAATGTTTGTTGAGCAGCAAATCAGCATATTAGAATGATTTGTGAAGGATCATGTGACGCTGAAGACTGGAGTAATGATGCTGAAAATTCAGCTGCGCATCACAGAAATAAATTACAGTTTCACAGATATTCACATAGAAAACAGCTGTTTGAAATTCCAACAATATTTCACTGTTTTTACTGTATTTGTGATCAAATAAATGCAGCCTCGATGAGCGGAAGAGACTTTAACGAATGTGTCAGTGTTGTTTGTTGATGTTGGTGTGATGTGATGTGATGATGTGATGTGGTGCTGATGAAGGTGAAACTCTTACGCCGTCGGCCGCCGACGAGCAAATCTCCCAGACCTTCTCCATTAAAGGTTGTGTGCGGATCTTCAAGCAGTTCTTCATCCAGTTCTGCACGTGAACAAAGCAAAGGTTAATGATTCAGCACTCGAACGAATCTCCGTCGCAGCGGCCGTCAGATCTTCACCTCAAACTTGGCTCTCTTGCGGGGCACGTTACTGTGAGTGCTGACCATCTGCAGGACCTTCCACACGCCGGGCTCGATGTCGGGCCGCTCCATGGCCTGCTGGATCCTCTGCATTAGAAGAAGAAGAAGAAGAAGAAGAAGAAGAGACGCGTGAGCGAGCGGACGAACCCTCCAGACCTTCACGCACAGGTTCATCTGCGCTCACCTGAATCCACTGCTGCTGCTTCACGTCGCCTTTGTTCTCCTTCGGCTGGAAGTGTTTACCGCCGTATTTCTGATCTTCACTGATGCACTTGATGTGGTTCTTGTAATCGTCGCCCCTGTGAACAAACACACCACCATCATCATCCTCATCCTCATCATCATCACACACGCTGAACATCAGTGCAGATCCTACCAGAAGTCTTTGCCGCAGTCGATGCAGGACAGAACCTGACACGAGCGGCACTTCAGCACGTGCGTCTCCACCTGAGCTTTCTTCACGGACTCTCCGCAGGAGTCACACGTGAACACGACCATCCTGGAGATCAGCAGCGGACCTGAGAGAAACACACACCGCTTCAGTCTCACCGTGTCTGTGTAACGTGTACACGTGTGTGTCGTGTTAACGGTGATGCTGTACCTTAATAAAGCTGGATGATGATGATGAGCGGCGGATGAACGATTCTCTCCGTCACACGCTTAAACTAATTTACACAAATGATTCGGTTCACCGGTCCGGTTCTCTTGATCCCGTGAACGATTCTCCGGTACTAACTGAACTTCTCGTTGTTCACAGTAAAAACACGCAACTAAACCACGCGCGCGACTGTCTTGAATCACGCGTTTCCACAGACACGCAAGCGGTACCGCTCTGTTTTCGCTCCGGCCGGAAACAGGAAATAATCATGTTCCGCGAACACATGAACAGAAAACAACTGAACGGGGAGAAATAAACGTTTAATTTTGGTGCATTATGTGGGATATTAAAAAAAAAAAAAAAAAAAAAAAAAAAAAAAAAAAAAAAAACATGTATTACATATAATATAATAGTTCTGAATCTATTTTAATGTAATTTTAGTAATGTTGTCATGCGCCTTTTTTATTTGTATTCGTTTTGGGACTTTTAAACATAACTATGTGGGTTTATTTTATTTTTATTTCAGTTTTAGCTTTTATTTTTTTAATAGTTATTCATTTTAGTGCTTCAACATTTGCAGTTTGTTGCCAGTTCTCTTTTTCGTTTAGTTTTTCATCTAACATTTATGATTTATTTAATTTCAGCTTTGTTTAAATTTACAAAAAATGCTTTTAATAGTTTTAGGTAACTGTAAAAAATAGTAACAACTGCAAATAATAATAATTTAAATATATATTTACAATCCTAAATTATATGTACATCAAACCAAACCTCACAATAATAACATATTTTATCATTCTGGCTCCCGGTTTTACAGACAAGGCTTAAGCTCAGTCACGGACTAAAAGTCTGAGCTGTTTCAAGTGAAAGAAACTTGCACTAGCTGATCTGAAAACAGGTCAGTGCCTTTGTTTTGTCTCAAGATGCACACCAAAAAGTTTTTGATAAAAATGACGTAAATCTCCAAACTGAACCACGGACAAATGGTCGTAATCTAAACCCTGTCTGTGAAAGCAGGTCTGAATGTGCACAATGAGATGCGTTAAAATCTGACAGAACGGCGTTCGGACTTTTATTTTGAAAGGAGGAAATGACGTGTCGCGCCCAGCGCCTGTTCATCCGAATGAAAGGTAAGATGAGAGAATCTGTCTTCATTCTGCTTTATTCACACACGCGGCTTGTTTCGGCTGTATTATTGTAATAATGTTATATTATCGTATCTCATAGACACAAAGTTTTCGGTACGGAAGCGACGAATGGTGTGTACTTAACCCCGAAACTAACCAACCCTCACACTAACCTGCCGGAGATTTGAAAGCAGCCCCTGTCGACTGAACCGTGAACTTAAAAAGCAGCTCTCAGCAACACAGTCGCGCGTTCTGAGGAGTGTGACTGCGCCGCATGCGCATGCGCCTGCGCAGATGGACAGCGTGAGCAGCCACAGCGTGTACGTGCTGCAGCAGCTGCAGGAGCAGCGCATCCAGGGTCTGCTGTGCGACTGTATGCTGGTGGTGAAGGGCGTCTGCTTTAAAGCGCACAAGAACGTGCTCGCGGCCTTCAGCGCGTACTTCAGGTAAGGCCGTGACGTCAGTGCCCGAGACGGAGCAGAGCAAAGTAGGCGACTCCGAATTGGTGGGTGTTTTCAAACTGCTGGGTGTTTCTGAATCATGCAGTCTCACCATCTGCAGGTCCCTGTTCCAGAACTCACCTGCGCAGAAGAACGATGTCTTCCATCTGGCCATTCAAGACGTGGGCGGCATCGGGCAGGTGCTGGACTACATGTACACCTCACACCTGGAGCTCAACCAGGACAACGTGCACGCGCTCATGGAGATCGGACAGAGTCTGCAGGTCTCTCTCACTCACACACACACACACACACACACACACACACTTCAGTCGACACACTGTTATTGAACTGAACTGAATCAACATTGAACTGAATCAATTAAGTCAACTGAATCAACAGTGAACTGAATCAAATCAACTTTGAATTGAATTGATTTAAAAAATAAACTGAATTGAATCACTGTTTGAACTGAATTAAGTCATCTTTGATCTGAATTGAATCAACTTTTAATTAAATTTGTTAAAAAAACGAACTGAAAGTAATTAATTGAATTGATTTAGACATAAACTACATTTAAGAAATGTAATGAATTGAATCAACAATGAACTGAACTCAGTACTGATTTGTTTAAAAAATGAGCAATCAACAATGAACTGAATCGTCTTCTATAAAGCTGCTTTTCAGCTAAAATGAGCTCCTAATTGATGAATGTTTCAACTGTTCAATTAAACTGAATATTGAAAGCGCTGTAAAAATAAAAACATTGATGATGTGCGTTTCAGGTGCTGAACATCCTGAACATGTGTCAGGCGTTCCTGAAGCCCTGCGTGTCGACCGAGGCGTCTTTCTCTCTTCCCGCCGACGCGGCTCACGATCAGGACTGCGCGTTGGGAGGATCGTTACCGGCAGACGCGGATCTGCACAAACACCTGCTGGACGAGCAGCAGCGGACGGACCGGCAGCCGCCGCACGGGTACAAGCTCAGGAACTTCTACACCAGACAGTACCTGAAGCAGAGCGCCGGCCAGAGCTGCAGCTTCCCACCGGAGGAGCCGCCTCACAGCAGCGTTCCCGCGACAGACTCCGCCCGCCCGTGCGGCTCGGACGCCGACGCCGCCGCCGCCGCCGCCGCCCCGCGCGTCCTGCGGCCGAAGAAAGCCGTTTACCTGAAGAAGTTCAACTACCTGCGCTCGCACGTCAGCGCGGAGGACGAGGAGGTCGAGCGTTGCGCCGGAGCGGACGCGCCGTGTGACCCGCGGGAGGCCGCGCCCACTCACCCCGCCCTCGCCGGCGCGGACGCCGCCGCCTCTGACCTCTCCGTGACCTCTGACCCGGCAGAAGCGTCCGAGTTGAAGACGACACCTGCGGCGGAGCCCGACGACCCCAGAGGTCACGACGAGAGGTCAGAGGTCAGCAGCGGGAATAAGTACTGCTGTGAGGTTTGCGGGAAGACGTTCAAGCATCCCAGCAACCTGGAGCTGCACAAGCGCTCACACACAGGTCAGACACACACACACACTTATGAATGCTTCACTCCACAGCTCTCACACACCCACTGTGACACTCTGTCTCTCTCTCTCTCTCTCTCTCTCTGCAGGTGAGAAGCCGTTCCAGTGTAACGTGTGCGGGAAAGGATTCTCTCAGGTACGTTCAGTCATGTCGCTCAAACAGACGTGCGATGTGATCCTGCAGCGTGTTCATCTGTCTGTCGGTGTGTGTGTTTGCAGGCAGGAAACCTGCAGACGCACCTGCGCAGACATTCAGGAGAGAAGCCGTACATCTGCGAGCTCTGCGGGAAGAGGTGAGCGCTCATCACGTCAGATCAGACCGAACGCAGACACATCCGGTGTGATCAATGTCGAGAGTTTGCTCCATTTTGCTTCCATACGATGTCTCTTCATTCAGACTAGTGGACAGAAAACATCTACAATACACATTCAAGTGTTGCTTTTATTGCGCTTTATCTATTTGCGTCTGTAGATTTCAGTCTTTAGTTTTTCAAACACTGTCACGTATGTGTGCTTCAGTTTCGCAGCGTCCGGAGACGTCCAGCGCCACATCATCATCCATTCGGGAGCGCGGCCGCACCTGTGTGACATCTGTGGACGAGGTGAGCAGACGTGAGCCGACCGAAACGCTGTGAAAGACAGACCGATGCTGACGTGAGCTTCTCTGTCCGTCAGGCTTCAGTAACTTCAGCAACCTGAAGGAGCACAAGAAGACGCACAGCACAGAGAAGGAGTTCACGTGCGAGCAGTGCGGCAAATCCTTCAACATGCAGAGGAAGCTCTTCAAACACAAGCTCCGCCACAGCGGAGACAAACCCTACTGCTGCCAGACCTGCGGTGAGCCCTTCGTCAGCGTCCGCCGCTCTCTGATTGTCTGTACTGTGCAGAGCACTAAAGAATTCACCTGTGTGTTCGCAGGCAAGTGTTTCGCGGGGTCGGGCGATCTTCAGCGTCACGTGCGCTCTCACACGGGCGAGCGGCCGTACACGTGTGACACGTGCGGTAAGAGTTTCACACGCACCGCGGTTCTGCGCAGACATCGCAGCTCCCACTGCAGGCCCGCAGACGCAGGAGTCTCTCAGTCAGCGCCGGTCCAGCCCACATCCTCCTCCTCCTCCACATCTGCTGCGTCTCTGGACAGACCCCACACTGCTCCTCACTGCAGCCTGACGCCCGGCGCCTCCTGCAGGAGCACAGAGGGACTGAGCAGCAGCGGAGCGCTGTGGGGACGCGCCATGAAAACACTGCAGAACGACACCGACATGGAGCAGTGAACTTCCTGTCATGTGACCGCCAGTGTTTCTCTCAGGGACGGCGTGCAGTGTCAAACTCTCCATTAAACGTTATTTATGAACGCACTGGAGTGATTCTTGCATCACGTGTGTCTCAGTGATATAAATAAGCACGATGACTGTACACGTTTCTGTGTTCATGATGACAATTACTGAACAAACCTGCTTCACTGATTGGTCAGACTCATCCAGACTCTTTTAAACATGTTGGATACTGGTCAAAAGTGTGAAATAATTAAGACTTCTTAATGTTTATTAATTATACTTAGCATTTGTGTGATCAAAAATACAGTAAAATATGTATATATTGGAATTTAAATCAGCTGTTTTCTATGTGAATATCTGTTAAACTGTAATTTATTTCTGTGATGTGCAGCTGAATTTTCAGCATCATTACTCCAGTCTTCAGCGTCACATGATCCTTCACAAATCATTCTAATATGCTGATTTGCTGCTCAACAAACATTTATGATTATTATCTGTGATACATTTTATTTTTGAGGATTCACAGATGAATAGAATATTCAAAAGAACAGCATTTATTTGAAACAGAAATCTTTTCTAATGTTATAAATGTCTTTACTGTCACTTTGGATCAATTTAATGCATTCTTAATAAATAAAAGCATTTATTTTGGTTTTTATTCATCATAATCAGAAATGTTTGTTGAGCAGCAAATCAGCATATTAGAATGATTTTGGTCTTGCATTTTTCTTGAAAAGACAGAGGAGATATGATAGGAAGCAAGTAGGACAGGGTCGGGAAGGTCCCCAAGGCAGGACTTGAAATCGGGACACCTGAAGCGCAGCTGCGCCACATGTCAGGACACTGCCCACAAGGCTGTCGGTGCGGCAGCATATTAGAATGATTTCTGAAGGATCATGTGACGCTGAAGACCGGAGTAATGATGCTGAAAATTCAGCTGCGCATCACAGAAATAAATTACAGTTCCACAGATATTCACATAGAAAACAGCTGTTTTAAACTGTAATAATATTTCACTGTTTTTCCTGTATTTTTGATCCAATAAATGCAGCAGAAGAGACTTTTTCCATAAACGTCACCTTCCTGACTATTCACATCAGTTGACTGCCATTTTTTTTTTAAGTTCAATGAAGAATGACAAAATTTTTACAAAGAATAATTATTTCTGCTTACCTTCTCAGAGTCAGAGATGGACATGAACGTCACGTAACGGAGGACAGTCGAGTCAGAAGGCTTTAATTAATGTGTGTCGATGACTGGAAAACATTCCGAGAAACGCACATCCAGTCATTCACTCCTCACATCACTACACGCCTCCATCAGCTGGGGATCAATTCATTGACTTTAATTAGTCGACATCTATTACACTTCAATAAATAAAGCAGGATGTGTGTCCACAATAACAAGAAAGCAGTTACACACATTTAATCTACAGGTTAGGGTGCAATGTTTCTGAGATCTGCTCAAATAAAGTGCATACCATATGTCCGCATCATACATATTTAGGTTATTTAAGCCTTCTTATAATTTGATAAAACTAATCTTAAGAGCCCTGTATTGTGAAAATAACTATAGAATGTGTCTGGACAAATTTAGCAGGATTGTTTTCAGAACTGAAGATCTTCCCTCAAATCTCGTTTGCTCTCGTTCCTCACGTCATGAAGGGTGTTACAGGGATTCTAGCAATGATGGGGGTTTTTACTGTGGTAAAATCACTGTAAGTAACTGTGAGCTCACTGGAGCAGATTATTGTTCTGCAGAAACACCAAAAAGATCAAACACACCAACGTTCAATTGCATTCAGTAACGATCTGAAAGAAACCACTGCAGATCAACTCACCTGTGGAACTTCAGACCGTTTACAGCTGATTGACGAGCGTCTGATCATAATCACACACACAACACATGGACTGAACTCAGAACAGTTTATTGAATATTATTTAATGTTCCACATTTAGATGATTCTTAGGGTGATAATTGTGTGCTGGAGCCACACAGACACACACACACACACACACACACACTCTGCTGTCTCTCTCTCTCACACACACACAGATGAGGTTCGGTCCAGGTCATCGTTCACCCGTCGTACCAGTCCAGAAACAGCAGTGAGAACGAACACATGACCAGGAAGAACAGAATCCAGACTCGGAAACCGGCGTTATTCTTGATCGCCTGACAAACAAACACACACATACACACACACACACACATGTGACTAATGCAGGAACACTTGTCTTATGTTATAAGTGAATGACACCAGAAGCATATTATTATTTTTTTTTTAAATGTCTGTGTCGCTCTTACATAAAAAAAATGTGACTATTCATTGGTTTTCTAACCTCTCTAATATCTTCATTTCCTTCTTTCACATTTTCTGTGGCACCGACAACCAGCTGATGAATGTTGTCGATCTCAGTTTCCTGTAACACACAAACACACATCAGTGGTGCATTTCACATTTGGTCACATTTCACCATTTTGAATTGAAAATGTATTATTGACATGATCTGTGTGTAACAAGACAAGACAAACAGAGCTGTTTTCAGCAGATTATGAATTTAATATCGGATCATGGTTTCCTGCTTTGGCCTTTCAGTAAATGATAAACTCAAATACTCAAACTCGAGTCTCTGCTGTGGTTTACTGAAATAAAAATACTATTTGCAAATAGTTCAAATGCATTACTTTACAATAAATTATGTTTTTTGGTTTGTCTTTCTTTATTTTCTTAAATTTCTCTGAATAAATGAACTCCTTGAGAAAGGAAGTGTCGTGTCTGACCTGCTGTAGGACTTTCTCAGCGAAGATTTCCTGCAGACGAGAGATTTCCACAACCTTCCCCTCAATCTGCCTGTAACACACCCAGTGACAGTGAAACCATTTACTGAATCAATATTTCACTCACATGTGTTTGTTAATCGTGTGTAATTAGTGTCGGGTCCAGGTCAGAATGATAAAAACAGCAGAATCTCACCGGACTTCATCCAGCAGACTGTTCATCTCCCCGACCAACCTCTGATTCTCCTGCTCAAACTAACACACACACACACACACAGATTAAACACACACACACACACACAGATTAAACACACACACACACACTAACTAATCAATGCATCAGTGTTAAGGCCTGTTCACACCAACAACCCTAACTACAAAAGGTAACAGTATGTGACCCTGGAGCACAAAACCAGTCTTAAGTATCACAGGTATATTTGTAGCAATAGCCAAAATGGGTTTTTCTTTTCATTAGGATATTAAGTAAAGATCATGTTCCATGAAGATATTTTGTAAATTTCCTACTGTAAATATATCAAAACTTCCTTTTTGATTAGTAATATGCATTGTTAAGAACTTCATTTGAACAACTTTAAAGGTGATTTTCTTACTATTTAGACTGACCCTTATGACTGGTTTTGTGGTCCAGGGTCTCATATTAGCGTCCGGATGATTTCGTCTGTTTCTTCTCACATCTACCGCTTTAAATTCTCAAGCTCATGAGAGCAGGATTGATTTTGATTGGGCATCATTGCTTTTATCGCTTTTATTTTTTGGAAAAAAATAGTTCTGAAATTAATTCCAATGATATTGTTTTTTTTGTGCTTTTATTGTAATAGTTGTGGGGTGGAGTCGTTATAGTCTTGTCTCGTTATAGACTAGTTATCAGTCTTGGTGTGAACAAGCGTTTACACAGCATCATGATGAAGTGTGTGTGTGTGTGTGTGTGTGTGTGTGTGTGTGTGTGTGTGTGTACCATCTGTATTTCCTCCGGTGAAAGATCATCCTCAACTCTGTTGTCCTCCCACAGATCCACATTACTGTCTGAGACTGGTTTATCTGCAACACACACACACACACATATATATATTACTAATGAGACACTGGCAGTACTACAAAAATATCTGTACAGGGTGTCAGTGTGTGTGTATTTGTGTGTGTGTCACCGTTGTTCTCCTCTCCGTCGCTCTGCTGTTTGTCGTGACTGATCTGCTCCGGTTCTAATCTGGATCTGGAAACACATCCAGTGTGAACACCAGTGTGACTTCATACCAATAATAATCACACTCAATTCACTCCTAGTAAATTGTACTGATTATTCTTGTGATTTATTTCCCAGTTCTAACATTTAAAGCTGTTTAACGGCAGAGGTTGCGTTATGTCTCATTTGATGACTGTGTGTGTGAGTTCAGGCTGTGAACTACGTTTGGGGCGTTTGATTCTGTGAATTAGACTTGATCCACTGAAGGACGGCAGATTTACTTGTAAATGAGATTTAAATTGTAATTCTGTCTGTCCCGTAACATCACCTGAGCAGCTGAAGTAAAGAAACCCCTTAAAACACATTCAGAGACGTGCATTAACCGCGAGGATGGAGAATCAACGTAAAAGCACACGCACGGTTCAGCTGAACGACAGAGTTTGTTCTCTGAATGTACGAAGGAAACCGTCTGCTGATATATAATCCACAACAACATCATCGACAACACTGAAATAAGACGCGAATGCACATTACTCCTGTGTTTTCTTACATAAATACACAGACTGTAGCATTTTAATTAAAATAAAGTTAAAGACCTTCACTTCAAATGTTCAGTAAAATGAATGCAGCGATTAGGAATAATGCACTGATCTCCAGAGCAAAGACGACCATTTTTAATATGCAGTGAGGAAAATTTAGTTCATGATTACTTGGAAAAGTGGATGATAATTTGTTTAAAACTGCTGTGTATTTAAAGTATCACTAACACTGCAGTACAGTTGTGTAAACATTAACAGTTCATAATAAACGCAAATCAACAATTCTTCTAAAGCATTTTTAAATCTCAGCTTATGTACATGTCCACACCTACACCACCTGATTTATAATGAAATGAAGTGATCTATACAACATGATGATGAAAGTAACAAACCCTAAATCACAACACTTCATCGAGAATGTAACACACATTAGAGGGAGTAACAGAAGCAACGATACGATGACGTGTGTTTATTCACATGTGCGTCTTATACTTACAGCCTCTTTTTGTCCACGACTCTCTTCACGCGTACAGCTCTCTGTTCAGAATACAGCTTACACACGCCTGCACACACACAATATGAGTCAATGTGTGTTCACCTTACTGTGTGTGTGTGTGTCAGAGTGTTTACATATAGACCATTTCGCTAGATGTAAACATACTGGTCCCGATACACTTCCTGTTTCTTTTTTTCTTTTTACTTTACACAAACATCACAAAAAAATACAACCAACATAACATTTGACTGGATGAAAATGTTACATTAGCACCTTTAAGATGTATTTGTATATGTGAAATAAAAAAATAAAAAACAAAAAAACAGGAAGCGCTTCTGGACCAGTGTTGTTTACATCTAGTGAAATGGTCTATAGATGTGTGTGAGTGTTCGTGTGTTTGTACCTTTGAGATACGCCTCGATCAGATCCAGCACTGCTGCACGATGATCCTTCACCTGTGCTGAGACCACCTGTTTGCCCACTACAGAACACACACACACACACACACATGCACTGAAACAGACTGTACCGTATAAAGTGCAGAAACAAATGAACATGAGTCATGACTTATATAATGAAATGAAATCTTTAGACACATTCACATACTCTCAGATCGCAGCTGGCTGATGGCGTCTGCACACGTCCTCATGAAGATCTGCGCATCCTGGTCAATTTGATCTCTCTCACTGTCCGTCATACGGGACACATCCGAACACATCACACTGTGAACACACACACACACGCACGTTTGTTTTTGTGAATTGCGGGGACTTTCCATAGACTTCTATAGATTTTATACTGACTAAACGATATAGTCTATCCCCAACCCAACCCCTTACACAAAACTTTCAGCATTTTCACTTTCACACAAAAATATAAAAGATATAAAAACCAAACACACACACACAGGACACTCAGATTTGAACTGAAACCTTCAAAATTATTACAGTGACGTGCAATAAGCACAAATCCTGCTGTGAGATTCAGTGCGATCGAAACACACGTGTCGAGATCCGTGACAGATAAACGGATAATGTTCAATTAACAAAACCCAAGATACTGTGATAAAAGTTGGTCATCAGCAGAGCTGAGTAGTAACTGATCACATGTAATCTGGATTATGTAATCAGATTCCAAAAATGAACTACTTGTAACTACAGCAAATTACATTTTAAAATACTCGTAATCAGACCAGTTACTTTTTTATTGATTACATGATTACATATTATTCACACAACAGCAATAAATGATTCATCATTTATTGATTCTCTCTAATTCCTCTTATGTTTTAAAATGTTCCTTTCTAAAATAGTCTAGCGCTTGTATACACTCAGAAAGTCCAGTTTTGTGGACGTTCACACATAGACCAGTTATTAGTCAGGTGACGACAGCATTTGATCAGTGGATTTACAAAAATCATTTCAGGTTTAAGAAGTGTTTTAACATTGCATCAACTACTGATGAACACATTTGTTTTTATATCAAATGATCAATCAGTCGGTCATTTAACCATGTATTATTATGTATTACTGAAAGGCTTTTGTCTTTCAAATGTATTAAAGTGCACAAATTCTTGCTATTTCTTACTTGCAGACCTTCTCAAACTTTTTGTCATCTAAACCTCTTTCACCTAATGCATCTCTTCAGCAATTCTGTAAAAGACAATCTCTCCCTTTGCACTGAACTTGAGCGTCGTGACTGCAGATGTTGTTTGTGCTCAAACAGCAACATTTCACACTAACTAAAGTTATAAAAGTGAAAGCATAATCTATAACCCCTTTAATTACCCCTGGGATTTTAAAATAAATGTTTTAATAATTAAGTATCACATTTGCATGTTTACGGTTCTCTGACATCAGTTAATGGTCAACTGACATGCACAAATAAAATATTTCATCTTTTTTAATACGTGTATTATTTTGATTGTTATTTTAAAATGATTTATTCTAATTTTATGATTTAATTACTTGTTAGTCTTTCATTAAACTTACAAACCCCCTGCAGTTTCTTTACAGACCCCACTTTGGGAAACCTTGATTAATGCACTTCATGTTGTTCATTACAATGAAAGGAAAATAGTTTCTCCCTCATTGTATTTTTACATCATTGTGGTACAAGATTATTATTCTGTTTAAATCAGTGATAAACGAGTTAGGTCAAAAGTAATCTAGAAGTGATTATATTACCTAAAATGTGTAATGTAATGGATTACGTTACTAACTACAATTTTTCTCATGTAATTTGGAATCTGTAACGGGTTACTATCTGTCAGTAATCCACCCAGCGCTGGTCATCAGTCGATCAGACGCCACTGACTGACCTGCCGGCGTTCACATAGTCCTTCCTGTGCTGCAGCAGAAAGTCCTTCAGCTTTGAGATGTTTGAGATCTACAGAAACAAGAGCAGAAACATCAGATACACACACATCTGAACACACACTGTGTGTTTGAAAGACACTGAGTCAATATTAACTCAAGAAACAACAGAAACACACACTCACAGTGAGAGTGACAGATGGAGCTGTGAACTGTTTTGCTAACGTTACTGAAATGTTTCTGCCGCTTTAATGACCACAATTATGTAATTGCTGCAGTTGTAGAATTTGACCTGAACAGAATCACTTAATAGTGACTCACACACACACACACACACGCTCATCACATCAGTGGAGGTCTAATCCTGGCGGCTGGAATAACATTATCAGACAGGTCAGAGGTCAGAGGTCGACTGCTGTTCATGAAGAAATCAAACGTTCCCAGCAGCAGCTCTGAGTCTGTGATTCGTCTGAACGTCTGACAGCAAAAGCAGACCAAAACAAAACACCTCACGATCACACGACACAGATTCTGTTCTTGGTGCATCACACTGTTTGTAAAAAACAAACATTTTTATTTACAATACAAATGTAACACACGGTACATCCAGAGATGTGTGGAAACAATCCTAATGAATGTGTTTGATGATTTGAATCAGTGGCTCAGAGTCGCTCACATCTGTATGAACATCTGTGTGTGTCAATCTGCAGTTTTCTCTCCTCGCCAGCAGAGGGCAGCAGTGACCCGCCATCGTGCGTGTGTGTGTGTGTGTGTGTGTGTGTTTCCCACAGTGATCCTGGAGGCCTTGCAGGAGGGCAGAGAGATCAATTGCTCTGGTAATTTAAGACCCTAAAGAGCAAGTAATACCTAAACAATGAGTCCGGCGCGAGTGTGTGTGTGTGTGTGTGTGTGTGTGTGTGTGTGTCGGGGCTAAAGGAGACAGTCTGCCTGGCTGCATTTAATCTCATCATCAGAGACCCTCCGTTTACCTCACACACACACACACACACACACACACACACACACGGAGCGAGAGTAAAGGTGGATTCTGTGAAGTCACGCGTCCGTTCACTTTCCCTCTGACCGCGTTGCCATGGAGACCCGATAGCGATCACCGGTGACAGGGTTTGGGTCAGTTCGGGGGTTTTGTCGCCGGGTCAGTTTCCACTCGAGGGAGGATTCGGTACAATACTCTCTTTATGAGTCCGACAAACGCTTTATGATGTTCCACTTTATTGGGCTTTAGAAAGCGAAGGATTAAAGGTGACTAGTTTAGCACGGAGTACTTAAACCGGAGCGAACACAAATCACAACGACTGAAAAACCGATCTGAACCAGCTCCTCTGGGTAATTTATGAACCCGCGGCCACGAATGACTCACTCGTTTGTTCATCTTAAAAACAAGCGAAGTAAAACAGGCCTAAATGTGTTTACAGTTCACTCATGGAACGAGTTTGGCCTGAAAGGTCAAAGAGTGTGTGTTAAATTTGCTGAGCTGATTAAAGTGATTCACTGTTTACAAAAGATTCATTCAGGAAATCCAGCGCGCGCTGATTGAAGCGAACGACGCCAATTCAGCGGCTCCGAACGTCACGATGGCGGCGGAACAAACATCCGGCGGGAATTTCACCTGAGCGCGCGTCACTGCAGACGGCGGTAAATCAAATTTAGCAGTTTGTTCTCCACAACTAAATAAACTCACATGAAGGCTTGAATCCGAGACGTTTATCGTGAAGAAATAAAGAACGACGCTCGAACAGGAGCTCTGACTCAATCCAGCGAGGTTTACTAGCGATCACCAAACAAAATCCTCAACGTCACCACATGCGTAATTAACTCAAATTAATCATCACATTGATAAATATTACACAGCTACTACAAATATATACAACCATATACAGCTGATCTCGGCTGCTGGATCGTTTATATAATTGCAAACAACTAAACACACACACAGCTAAAAACTCATTTTACACAGCAAGAGTTATTATAGTTAACTAAAACGTTAAAACGATTAAAAATATATATAAATACAAATTAAAATAAACTACAGAGAGGGAGAGTTTTTTTTTTCTTCCATTTTCATTACATCACCGTCTCACCAGTGGATCCTATGCAGTGAATGGGTGCCGTCAGAAGCTGATAAAAACGTCACAAGTAATCCACACCACTCCAGTCCATCAGTCAACATCTTGAAAAGACAAAAGCTGAAACAAATCCATCATCAAGACGTTTTTAACTAAATCCGAGTCCATAATCCATAATAACGCTTCCTCTGGTGAACAAGTGAGAAATCTGCACAGATCAAGCAGTGTTTAAACAGCTCTTAACAAATATGTGGCTGGATTTTGACGTGAGAGACAACAGGAGATGGACTTTTTCACTGGAGGAAGCGTTATTATGGATTACGGACTCGTATTTTAGCTAAAAACGTCTTGAATTTGTTTCAACTTTTTTAATCACTAGTAACCCATAGCCCTCCCATGAACACTCATCTTGAAGGGCCGGAGGGTTAGGACATTTTCTTTTAGCAAACTGTCATGTTTGGCTGAACTATTCCTTCAAAGTTCTGGAGGTGAATCTGAAGTGTCAAACACGTCAGTAACACGGTGAATCTGGCGCCTTTGCTTTTGATCGTTGAGAATGCAGCGTGAGGAGCCGTCAGAGAAACAGCAAACCGTTTATATTTCATAACATCATTCTGTTGGAGTCGTTCTGGCGTATCTGCAGTCACATCAGATCCTCAAACGCGTCTTGTCTGCATCATCAGATGAACGCGTCCGTCCAGAGGTAGAGGAATCTCATGCGCTTCAGGCGACCGATTCTGTTTCCATCTGTCCATCAAGAGCTGGAGAACAGTCAGGCGCGTTTGACGTTGTTTATTTTCCTTCCCCGTTCGTATCTGTCCCGCGAAGCGTCGGCGGCGGCAGAAAAGCCGCGCGGCTCCTGAACATCTGCTGGGCATTACGACCCGCGACTGCTGGACTAATTTAATATTTACTCTGTTTTGATCTTCCACCTCTAATCACTGGCCGTCCGGGATCGGCTTTCTAAGAGAAACTGTTAGAAACATGAATGAAAATGTTATTGCAGCATGTTTACGGAATCAAAGCGGAGCGGGACGCCAAACACTGAACTTTATGTCAGAAACACAAGATCGGATCACAGCGCCGTAGCCGCGGCCCTCGGCAAACAACGCGGCTCCTGCTGGAGCCAAAGAACTACGAGTATCCAGAAACCCTTCAACTTCAGGGGCGAGTATTTACAAGAAAACAAAACAAACAATCAGCGCTGAAGGAACCGCAGCACGCTCAGCTCCGGCGATTCACCGTCTGTACGCCAGCCGCGAGAAACACATACGGTTACGCGTGCAGCGATCGCTCATTTTCTCATGTTTAAAGCAACATTTCACTCAAAAATGATCAATCTGTCACGATTATGAAATAACCGGATTGCTTGTAATAAAGATTTAAATAAAAAAGAAAAGGCAGTAGAACTTTCCCCGATCAGGCCCCAAATAAGTGTCTAAAATCCTGATTGGAGTATCTCTACAAATAATTCTACGTGATTACTAGAAGGTTTTTAAAAGATCGGTATCGGCAGATACAGCTTCCTGTGATCGGCCTCAAAAATCCTGATTGGAGCACCCCTAATAAATAAATATATATATAGAAAGCTGTAAATGATTACCTAACGCAATAAAACAAATCGAAAACAAAAACTCTTTCATTATGTAATCCGCAAAGACGCATTTCTTTCAGAAGGCGCGTCCAAAGAAGAGATTGCAAGTCAGGATCTTTTCGACACTGACTCAGAAAACACTAGCTTATTAATACATAATTCAAATATCTCCTTACTATTTCCCCCCCGACACATTCATTGCAATTACTTTTGCCGGTGCTTTGTGGCAAATTTCAGCATATGGCTTGCACTTGAACGTGGATCTCTTTCAGCTGCGCTGAGACACTAAACACCGTCCGAGTCTCGAAAGTGAAAGTGAAGTCTCGCGTTGTTTCCACCAGCGCTGCGATTTTTTCATCACCATAATTGATGTCTAAAATATAAAAATAAGGAGAAGCCTAAAACAGGCCCGATGTCCGGCCCACGTCTGAACTGTGACGTGAAAGTTGGCCCAAATAGACACGATAGCAGAAAATACTGTACGCGCACAGCAAATTCACTGTTCACGATTCTCAAACTATTAGGAGAAAAATCTAAATACTGAAGTGGGGGTTTGAATGTGTCTCTGAAGGTAACTCTGGTTTTCAGAAATGTTATTTTGTCCCTAATCACAACCCTTTGTAACAGCTTAATGAACAATGTGCATAAACAAAAGATTAATCGCCATAACCGTCAATGCCCTAAACCAGACAACTAATCGACGTACTCGCAATTATTTCTTACACAATATCATAATCGTGACAGCCCTAAATCTGTCATCATTCACTCACATTATTCCAAACCTGTTTGACTTTCTTCTGCTGATCACCAGAAAAACATCCTGGACCCCACTGACTTTCATTTTATGTGTGAAAACACAATGAGACATTTCTCAAAATATCTTCATCGCTGATGAAAGGAAGTCATACAGGTTTGCACCTGACAGAATGATGATTTTTAAGTGATGGATCCCTTTAATAAAGACACTTTTAATTTTATTAAACATTTGTCAGTTAAATATTCCTGACAAAATCATTCCTCATGTAGGAAATCAGAGCGTCTGACCAACCTGGATTACAGATTAATAATAATACAATTATAAAAACGATCTGGTTGCCATTTTCTTTTCTACACTGCAGTGGACTGTTTTTTCCTAAGTCAATTTGTAGTGAAGTAGTGAATAATGAGTAACTGAATATTCTAAATATAAAGTTTTTTCTTTAAAAAAATCTTCAGCTGTTAAAACATGAAAATTACAAAAGCAATTTCACTTGATACAGAGTTTGTGTAGCGTTAAACGAAGAAGAAATCAGACCAAAAAATAAATAAATAAAATAAACAACAACACATGCGAGTATCGGCCTGACTACATTCACACAAATCTGACACGTGACCCAAATCACACTGAATCTGCTCATTTTTCATCTGCATATGTGCAGACACATCAGATACATGCATGTATGTGACTCTTTATCAATCTTAGTTGATGTTTCTCAGTCATCATAACTGTACACTTGATTTAATCAGATAACTGATGCACTACACTATATGCAATATACAGAATGTGTCAATATATTTGTTTACATAAATAATTACTTATTTGCATTAGTTCGCAACTGTGACATCTGAACAATGACAACAGAAGCTCAACTGGTGATTTTAACGCAACGACTGAAGACTCTAAGACAGGGGTGCTCAATCCTGGTCCTGGAGATCGACTTTCCTGCAGAGTTCAGCTTTAACCCTGACCAAACACACCTGAACCAGCTAATTAGGATCTCAAGGAGCACTTGATAATTACAGACAGGTGTGTTTGATTAGGGTTGGAACTAAACTCTGCAGGAAAGTCGATCTCCAGGAACAGGGTTGGGCACTGCTCTAAGAGCTGCTAATGTCAAATCATAAAGTACACACTAGCTCCGTGGAAAAATAAGCAATGTAATAAAACTCTTTTTTTTTTTTTATCAAATGAAAGATATTATGAAACTGGCTGATGTAACAACTTTCCAACTAAACTGTGGTAATATAATTTTAGCTGATTTCGTGTTTTACATTAATGACCCGCAACTGTTATACCAAGAGTCATCCATACATTCTGAAAAAGTTCAAATCGCAACATAACGCTGGAATGTTTCTGCTGATTTGCTATAATAACACGCTCTGACGCATCATCGTGTTACATTGTATCAGTGTCTCTCTCTCTCACCACTTCTCTCGCTCTCCCGCTGAAACTGTCTCGGTCTCTCGCTCTCGCTCTCGGTCTCTTCGCTCCGCCGGTTTCGTCTCTGTTGGATGAATCGATCAGTCCGAGCGCTTTATTCCGCGTTTTCACCGTTTTCACGCTCGCTTTGAATAATAATGTGATATCGGCAGCCATGACTGACACGTCGCCGCTCTGACGTCACCCACCGGCGACACGCGCGCAAAGAACGGAAGCGCGTATTGCCATGGATACGCAACAGCCGTAAACTCCGCCGGGTTCCGGAGCAGTATACCAGCACAGCAATGCTCTTTCTGAAAAGAAGCAGGCGAAGTACGTTATCTGTCCCGCGTCAACACATCTCGAGCTTTAATCTCGGGTCTTAAAAAGGAATTTAAAAGCATTCACAAATTAAGTCCTCTTACGTTCATAAAGTCACGGTATTAGAAGTTGCATGCCCTGCATTAAAAAAAAGAATATCTTCCTCAGTATTGTTGTCTTGTTTCCTAGTATAAACTGTGATTGTTTAAAATAAAGACACAAATAAGTGAGTTTAATTTTTTCTGACGCTGCTGGCAGATATTTGTTCTTGTTTTAAAAAAATAGATTTATTATTTTATGTAATTTTACTTAAGTAAATGTATCTTGATTTAAGAATCTTTCAGATCTCTAAGACATTTGCACTGGAAAACAAGACAAACATGCTGAAGAAAAACACGACGTTCTGCAGCGTGATTTCCATATTCTACTCTGTGAGCAGAGATACTCAAGACATCTCTTGTAAAATAAATATAAAAGTGGATAATGGATTTTTTATTTTATATATTTTAAGCATTGCTAATACAAGACATTTACATTTAGAGAGCATACTGACATATTGTGTTCCGTTCAATTTATTACTTTTATTACCTATGCATTTTCTACTGGGTCTTAAAAAGTCGTAAATTTACCTTCATAAAACCTGCAGAAACCCTGATCTGGTGGATTCGGTGATGCTCAGCTGTAACGTGTTTCTTTGTAAATGCAATCTAATCGTGGAAATTAATGAAACTTCACTGGACAGGAGGTGTGGGAACCCTGGAGGATGAGAATTAAAGTTTTGCATACACATATACAGCTCAGCAATTCCTGGAAGTAAAGTTTATGTAAAGTAAAGTTGCGCTTCACATTTCTCTTCCAGACCAGGTTGAGTTCAGGAGCGAGTGTGTTTCCTCTTTCTGTGCTGCCGAATCCTGACAGAGACCGACTGCCTTCCCACTGGTTGTGTCTCATAAAATAGTGTTTTGTTCTGTGTGTGTGTGTTTTATTCTTTGTCCTCGTACACACCCTCATGCTCTGAGACTTTTGTGTTTCTGCTGTGTAAAAAAAAGTCTCAATTTAGTGTGTGTTTACGTAAGAACAGGAAAAAGACACTGGGACCTTCTTTAAGATATAATGGAGATAATGAGCAAAAATGAGGCTGAAAATGAGAACTGAAGGCATAAAGAGCTCAGTGATGTTGAGCTGTGTTTGTCAGCTGATGCTGTGGATCTGTAATTTTTAAAAATGTTACTGTCACACTGAAGCAGTCAAGAGAAAGGAAATGTGAGTAAACATGACAGTGTATTAAAGACCAATTATTGCAGATTACTAATTACTCACAGCCCGACTGACAACAGAGCGTTTAAAACGCCGAAGATCGAGTTCCTTAATAAACCCGTTTTCACTGAGATCTGTGACGCGATTTAACACCAACAAACATCATGTGGTCCATCAAAACACGCGAACGCGCTCGGCTGAAACCCGCCAGTCGCGACGCTCTTCAGAAAATGGCAACGCAGATTACCCCTCCAATGAAACCGGATCTGAGCTCTAATTAAGCCGTACAGAAAATGCCATTTTATTTTTTGCATGGTTTCCTCTGGCATTCCTGTATAATGTGGCATTGGGCCTTTGATGTCGAGCGCGCCTCTAAATTACGCCTTTCATTGCGCGCGCGCGCTCCCGCGTCAGCGTCATTCTCAATAATCACAGACGCTCGAACCGACGTGAAGACTCCGACAGAGACTCTCAGCGACGCCTTCAGCGCTCTCGAATCAGCTCTCCGTGCTGTCAGCGCTCATTTGCTGCTTCCACATCAAATCCGGAGCGATTTCAGCCGTTCACACACTCGCGCTCCGAGACTGAACGGTCGCAGTTCGTCCGGTGAAGATCAGCGCGCACAGCATGACGCGTTCTCCCGTGATCAAGAAGTTAGTGAAGTGACTAATCAGAACTTTATTTACAGGTACAAACTGCAAAAATTCAAAATTCATCTGCCAGCTTCATGATGATCTTAAAACACTCTTACAGTAAACGAGGAACACCTCGAGTAACAAATGTAGGTTTTAGAAACATTGTGGGAACTTTGTTTTTGAAATGTTTCTAAAAATGAAATGAAACCGGGCATTTTCTTGCCAGGGTCGTAACGTTATTTAAAGGTTACAAAAGCATTCCTTACGATGTTCTACCAACTTTTTCCACCCAAAATATAATAGCCTATTATTTGAACGTTTGGTTTCAGTATTCTAAGAATTAGTATTTAACAAAAAAATCAGATTTCAAAATGTTTCTTGGAATGTTCATCAAGTACAAATAACATCATAAGGATGTTTATAATCAAGGATGTATATCAGATATAATACAATTAAAAGAACATTACATAAACATTACTTTAGGCATGTTTTGTTCTAAAATTTATATCCACCTTTTTCCTGAGTAACTGATGAGCGGCCCCATCAGAGACTCGTCAGTCTCCATAGAAATCCATGGAAAAACGAGGTAAAAATATACTTTTTCTTCATAACTAAATATAAAAATGTGCACAGGCTTAACATTATATATTCGGCTCGGAAAATACTAAAATTACCAGAGACCGGAAATGTAAAGCACCGCTGCAGTTGGGCGAGACAGAAAAAGGTGGATAACTTCTGAAATTGTTGTGAGAGTTGTGAAAATGTTGATGATGCCATTACCTCAATATCTGCAAGGACATATTAAGAAATTCATACATACAGCTGGAGCCCAATAGCATTTAAAAAAAAAACAGTGACACTCAGCAAACGCTAAACACACCGAACAGAAAGAGATGTGATCTCGTGTTTGTCTTGCTGTTAAACTGGAGAAATGTTTGAATTTGTTCATAATCTGTTTCTCATAAAGTCTGTATTCATCTGAAGGTGAAATGAGCATCAGTTCAACTCTTACAGTCATTCAGATGTTGGCAGCAGCGCTGGATTGCAATGAAGTGATCACACAGGAGACAGAAAAACACCAGAAACCTTTTATAAAAATCAGCAAATCCAAAACAGAATCAGTGTTTTTACAATAAAATTAAATAAACAAAGAGGAGTGAGAGCATTTGAACTCATAAACTTGATTCTCACGAGACACGCAATCAAATCGCTCTTACGCTCGACACGACTTTAAATCAAACCTCATGATGTTCCACAGAAACTCAGTGAACGTCTGTGTGTTTCTGGTCTCATGAGCCGCATTTGCTTCTCAAACCCCTCACGCTCGCATCAGTCCGAACCTTTCAATGTAAGTCATACTGGAACGACACGAGCAAATGAAGACAGAACGATTATTATCAGCTCAACGATCCCTTTAACTTTAATTATTGTGCTGTGAAACAGTAACATTGGTACAAACCTTTATAAAGGTTATATAAATATTAGAACAAAAAGTTCCTAAAGTAATGCTTACAACTTTATTGATATTTAATGTTCTCAGAATGTTAACACGCTGTCCTTGATGAACATTCTAAGAAATATTGTTGATAACCTTTAAAAACTGGACATTTTTACATTCTTAGAATATTAAAAATAAACATTCAAATAATGTTACATTTTTGGGTCAAATAAAGTTAACCCTAACCAGGACATTTTAATATTTTCAAAAAAAAAAAGTTTTCACAACATTTTTGTAAACTAAATTTGTTACCTGAGAAACGTGCTTTCAATCAGGTCCAGGTGACGTTATCCTGCTCAGTTACACGCTGTAATTCATTAGTTCTGCTAAATACGACCAGATTTCAGCCATCGGCATAGAGCACCCTGAAGGAGAACAAGCAGACAGAGAGGTTTTTTTTTTTTTTTTTTTAAAGGTGACAAGAACCGAAATAACTAACACACACACACACACTCACACACACGTTTGTTTTTGTGAATTGTGGGGACTTTCCATAGACTTCTATAGTTTTTATACTGACTAAACAATATTGTCTATCCCCTAACCCAACCCTAACCCTAAACCTAGCCCTCACAGAAAACATGTTTGCATCGTTACACTTTCAGATAAACACCTTCTTTAATCATTTTTTAACATTGTGGGGACCGCAGGCCGGTCCCCACAATGTCAAAAATTTCAGGTTTTACTATCCTTGTGGGGACATTTGGTCCCCACAATGTAGCAAAAACAAGTACACACACACACACACGCACGTGCATGCTCTCTCTCTCTCTCTCACACACACTCATGATTGCACATATAATCAAAGCTGGTCTTGGCGTCTGTATTTTGAGAAGAGTAACTTCACTGAAGAATGAGGCTGAAAGCAGAGCTGATGTTTCGCCCGCCGCTCGCGTCCCTCCGGCTTATTGAATTACCTAAATGAGCACTGACGAGCGCGTTTGAACTTCACAGCCTCTGCGGCGCTTTCATCCCTGAAAATCAACAGAAAATAAACAAACAAGGAAAAATACAACATGTAGTCGGCCAGAGAAACACACAATTCCCTGCAGCTCATAAACGTCAGCGCTGCATAAATCAAACTTTATCAAAACCACACAGAGATGTGGTAGCTATGGTTACAGCGGCCCTCAGCAACCAACTCCCTTCGCAACAGCACACGTACGATGTATCAGATAAGGTGACCCGCCCCTCCGGTCGGACACGCCCCCTCTGACTCCGGCTCGTCAGGGGCCTCTGGGAACCGAACAATCCCATGATCGTAATTCATCAAGCACACGCAGAATTCATCATGTTCAGAGCAGCTTCTGTGTGTCTGAGCCTGAGTTTACATTCATCTCAAATCACTTCATCCTTCAAACATGAACTGACCTCGAGCGACCGCTTGGAGTTAATGTAGCGTTTTATCTCTTGTAACTCGAGCGTGTCAAAGGGAGCAGCGGAGACTGATCTTAAAAATGTCCAAACTAAATAAATAAGTCATTTCTAACTGCTGGATTTTGTCTCAATAGACTCGAAGCTCAGCGCTGATGAGGCTGAAATTACAGGCGGTTTCCGCAGGAAGGAAAACACCATCACATCATATCAGAGAACCACACCGTACTGCCCACGAGACACGTCTCAACACAAACACGACACAAAAACACTCGCTCACGATAAACCGAACCTGAGAGTCAAGCACAGCGAGACGCAGGTTTGAGTCCGGCCTCCCACATCTCTGTGTGTTTGTGGAGCTGATGGAGGCTGATGCTCATGATGCTGTGGATTCTGGGAGGAAAACAACGAGAGAGGGACTCAAACGAGCTGTTTAGTAGAAACTCTCTGCCGCATGTTTACATTACGGGTGGAGAAAGCAATAAATATGGCATATCCAGCCAACAGGAAACGTTCTCAAAACCACCTGGCGGGGTTCTCTCAATGAACAAGCGTTCTTTCAGTAACGTCAATAGAATCTTCATTCTTCTCTGGTCTTTAATAATGTTCTCAAAGCGTTAGCACAAAAACATTATTATACATTACTCAGAGAGCATTGTTTTCCACAGAACATTTGTTCATGGACTGAATCTAACATTGTTTTAAATGTTATTACTTGTTTCAGAAAACATGTATAAGTAACAGTACCATAATGTTTGCAAAATGATTAAATGGAAGGTTCCCTTAACATTTAACCAAGGAAACACGAGGGCGAACAGAGTCCGAAACGACAAGGCAAAGGGTTGAATCCAGGTCAGGCTGAAGGCAGACAAGACGATATAACCAGGCTAGAAAACAAGACTAGAACAAACTAACTAGAAACACAACTGAACTAGACTAAGGATGAACAAGGCGGCTTCGTACAGCTTCTGACACAAAGAGAGTGCTAAACGCAATGCATTACTCAGCCATAGGAAAGGGAATTCCAAGGCTTATATAGTGTATCTGATTGGATGCAGCTGTGTGTGTGTAATCAGCGCAATGGATGGCGGGAAGCGTAGTCCTGGGTGTGCTGCAACAGTTTGTGTAATGTGAATGTCAGTGGAATGAGAGGGCAACATCTGGTGGTGAGCGGACCAGATTCGTGACAAAACTTTTCAATAATTTAACGAAACCTAGTTTTGGTACCGTATGGCACACACTGCTGTGCTCAGTCGTAAACACTTGTAACATTTCTACCTTTCTAATGGTACAGTCTGGGTTTGATTAAAAAAAAAAAACCTTGTTCTACTCTTTTCCTATTCTTCCCTTTCTAGCTTGTACGTATCTGAACAATGCCTGTTATATGGTATTATAAGCACTTCCTATGTGGTTTTGCCTCTTTAGGATAAATCGCTTGATGTATTTCCCACTTGTAAGCTGCTTTGGATAAAAGTGCCTGCTAAATGAATAAATATAAAGCTTTCTTTCTTTTTTTTTAAGATACTGTTAAAGAACATGAATATATTGACCAAACACAACACACAAGACAAGCACTGCACCTGATGAAACTATTTATTTCTCACTATATTGTAAAATCCTTCAGTGCATCATTGCAATTAGGCTAAACATATTCTAAATAAAATACAGTGTACAAACTTTTGTAGAGACGAAAAAACCACCTCTTCATGTATGGCCACGTCGGCCACATTACAGCCGATGTCCTTCCCCGCAAGACAGCAAGGGAAGAATCTTCTCGAATGGCAGCTCCATCCTGGCCCAGTCTCTGCTTCTATTAGGTCACACAGGCCTCCTCCATAGCTTGAATGAGGGGTAAAACATAGGGTCAGAGATCATAAACCTAAAAAAAGGGAAAAGGGAAAGGAACTGGAATAATAGAACCAGTTTCTGGCTGCATTAGTCCAATACCTAGCCTGTCCAAAAATGTGAGTATGTGTTCCGTGTTGTAAGGACCTATTTTGGCAAGCCCATAGGAGCCCATTCTGCGTGACTGCAGCATATATTATGATGTTACCACCACGTTGGCCCGGGACATTCAAAATAACTGTAGCCAAAGATGTTTCTTCATCTTCCTCTTACTGCAACACTGCCTTTCATTTTTGTTGAAGACAAAACTTCACCTCTTGCCTTTTTATAGTGCTTACACCTTGATTGCTGAGTTTACAGCTAAGCACCTAAGTGTCTGCACACCTGATGCCGTGTTTGGTCAATTGCTTCATGTGTGTAGTATTCTTATAGTAGTCTTAAAATGGAAAAAAGTGCCATCATGTTATATTTCTGTGTCTAATGTAGAGAAGTGTGTTTAGTGTCTTGTAAAACAATGTGTGTAGTGTTTTGCAGAAAATGCTTATAGTTGTGTAGATCTGGGCTGAGGAACCTCCAGTAAATCAGTCTGATTGAAACCTGTGCTGTAGGTCTTAAATAGCTGGTTGAATAGCAAAATAGTAGCTATGCAAATCTGGCTACAAATCTCACTTGGATTCAAAAATGCCTTGTGCACATGCGCAGTACTGTAATGTGTATGATCGAGAGTCTTCTGTTATATGTTTAGATAAGTCATCAAGGTGAAAGGTCCCGTAATTCTCACACAGCTGGGACGATGTTCTCGCGGCGTCTTTCTAAGTTTCTGAGTGTGGCGACATTATATTCGGAATAGATGCAGACCAAAGGTACAGTCACATTAACTGCCGCTCTGCAAAAGCTTTTGTGCGAAATCCAGTCATTCCAATAGGAATCTGCACAATCAGGAGTTCCCATTTGGACTGAATCACTTGTGAGAGAGACGGTTCATGTCAACTCTAGAGCTCATTTCCATCATGTGCTCATTTGTAGGTAAAAAAACAAAAAACAAATTAACCCTAAATAGAGCTGTGTTCACAAACACCTCAAACAGAGTTTATTCTGTCATGATTTGCTCTTCGTGTGTGTGTGTGTGTGTTTGTGTTCACACAAGGATAGTAAAACCTGAAAACCTGCGGTCCCCACAATGTAAAAAAATGATTAAAAATAGTAAATGATGTTTATCTGAAAGAGTAACGGTGCAAACATGTTTTCTGTAAGGGCTAGGTTTAGGGTTAGGGTTGGGTTAGGGGACAGACAATATCGTTTGGTCAGTATAAAAACTACATGGAAAGTCCCCACAATTCACAAAAACAAACACACACACACACAATGATGACTTCATATCACACACAGAAACAAATGAGTCCCAGTCAAACGCAGGCAGACTCACAGTCTTCCAGTCCAAAGGGTGGAGGTTCATTCCAAGACTAGAGCAGAAATGGCAGCAAAAAAGGACAAAAAAGGCAATTTTCCACAGAGCTGTAATGTGGCGTCTTTGATCGCGCTGTCAGGCGCAGGTCTGATCCGCTGAGAACCGCTCTGACACACACTCCTCTCTCTGCTGTTTGCTTTAGTGTGTGTGTGTGTGTGTGATCATGTTGTCAAGATCAAATGCATTTAACAGCACAAATGTGCAGCAGTTACTTCATTACTGACCTCCTTAAACCGCGCGCACACACACACACATGTTGGTACTCCAATCATCATAGGGACTTTCCATATGCGTAATGGTATTTATCCTGAGCTAATCACATTTTCTATCCTCTAACCCTAAACATAAGCCTTTTTCACATCTTTAATAAAAACCGTTTAGTGTGTTTATTTAGCCATTCAAATAACAGTGACAGCTGGGATGAAACCTAAACACACACTCCATTCTGAGGCTTGTGTTCATCTAATGAGCATATAGCACTGACTTTTACTGTTTATATAGTTGTAAGTCTATAATAGTGACTACAGACTAACACAAACCCTACAGGAACACATTAAAACCTCCGTTATTTCTGGATCATATTGAAATGACACCAAAGGGAGGTTTGACATATTCAGCTCACTTCTGGAGACAATTTTGTCCCTAAAGCATAACAAAGTACAGTTACACATTACACACCCCACCCACTGCTGCCACACACACACACACACACACTGTAGTAAATCTGCAATCACACTGTTTTACTGTAGTTCAGTATGTTAAAGTGGCAGTCATGGCCTAATGGTTAGAGAGCTGGATGGGTTAAATGCAGAGCACAAATTTGAAGTATAGGACACCTACGGGACACCATACCTGGCCACATGTCACGTCCTTTCCTGTCCTTTCCTAACACACACTCTCTCTCAAACACACACACATCACACATGCTCTCTCTCTCACATACACAATAATAAACACATAACACACTCTCTCACACACACAAACACACAAAAATAATTGGATTGGACATAATTTACTGCTCAGTTGGTAATGAAGCATTTCAGCATCTGATAGAAATCAAAGCCTTGGGCTGCTGCGGACGAGAGAGAGAGAGATAAAGCTCAGCACAGATAACATTACTGTGTGTTTATTGAAAACACAGGAAAGGGAATTTACAGCAATACCACAGTAATACCCCAGTGTCTGTGCCACTGACATCACACCAGCCCTTTAGGAGTCTGTGGATTCATTTCTAGCAGGGTCTCATGAGCTGATGAGAGGCTAATAATCGACCCATCGGTGCGCTTGAGTTTTGGGGCGACACGAGTTTGAGTCCTGTCTGATTTACGACTATACTATCCGAATATAAAATTTAATTAAATCATACAAAATCAAGAATTAACATAGATACATATGTAGTTTTAAAATAAAAATGATTCAATATTTCATTTGTTTATCTGCATGTCATGTGACCATTAACCAACATCAGAGAACTGTTAAAGTGAATGTGCTGGTAAACTGTTAAAGTACTCACTTACAATTTCAGGGCCACTTCAAAACTTTATTTTTAGCTCAAAGGATTTTGAATGACCAAAACGTCTGGAATTTTGTCATCATTCAATTCCCATATTTCTTTCCTCGGTGGAAGACAAGCGATAGATATTTAGCGGAATGTTTATGCAGCTCCTGTAAATAAAATAAAAGTAAATGATGGTGTATACTGTCAAGTTGCAAAGATGATTAAAGTGTTGTAAATCTATTATGATTTACCTTTAATGAAGCAGGAAATCACTAAAGAACCAGCGTCTTAAACTAATCCCTGAGAAAACTTGAGTAGATGTGATGGATAAACCTGCTCAAACACTTACTGAAACACTTCTTTCAGATTCACATCACCAGACTCGACTGAACACACACACACACACACACTCACACACTCACAGTGATGTCAGGAAAATGAGTCCATGCTGTTGTCAAGGTCAGCAGTGTGTGTAATTGTGCGCTGAGGGTGAGAATACAAACACACGCACTCAATCACAGGCGTTTATCGGCTCACGTTACAATAACAAACCAGAAGAAACAGGTTTGATTTACTTTACCTCTGACCGCGGCTGCTGACCGGAGCGCATCGTCATGGACACCGACAGCCAATGAGAGGACGTGGGCGTGGCTCTGAGAGCAGACAGAAAAACATCAGCTGAAGTTGGAGAAGTTCAGCTTTACTGAAACACTAGATCTAAAGAGACAATAACACTGATGACACGAGCACTGAAACCAGAAACAGCCGTGTTTTTAAATGTCAAACAGCTGGGACAAATGATGATGATGAAGATGGTGAAGAGGCTGGACAATAAATCTGTTTCATTCCTAAAGAACAGCTGCTGTGACCCAACACACACACACACACACCTCTGGACTGATTGTAAATGTTCTCAGTTCACTATTATCTTCAAGCTGAAATATGATTTTCTCAGTTGACATTTTGGTAAAATAACGAATGTTCCCTATTGTAAGGATTTACTGATGAACACTGTTCTTTCTCTTTCTGTCCGGCGTCATCTCATCTCTCTCCTTCTCTCGTTCATTCTCTCTCAGTGAGTGATGCTGCCTTCGATCACATTCATCAATCTGAGCAGAAATGAGGCAGAACAGACGACACGAGCAGCAGAGTCGCTCTCTGTCCCAAAATATTTCACTTGTAGTCATGAAGAATGTGAAACTCAAACAGAAATGAAAATGTCTCTCAGTTACTTCTCCAGCGGTGTGTTTATAAAGTTGTAATTTTATTTTTCTGTTATATGCTTGCAAAATTATGTTTTTTTTCCAAGTCCAAAAGAGAAAACATTATGTGATAAGAATCAGGTGCATAAACGGTTTAGTTTTGCAAGTTATTTTTTAGGCTGGTCATATGTACGACTAACATTAAAAACAGAATTTAAATTCAGAAAGATGCGAGCGCGAAATACTCTGTCAAACTTAACCTCTTGCTGCAGTTGTATAGATCTATAGAAACACATCAAATACATTTTTTAGTTTCATTTTTATTCATTACGTAACACCTAGTTGTAATACTTACTGTTAGTTATATGAATTTTTCTCGTCATTACTTGTTTTGTGCACAATGCTCGTAAACACAAGCATGGCAATAAAGCACATTAAATCAAGAAATGTAGCTAAGATCAGTAGAATCAGGATGAACTGTTCATGACTAGTCCTAACGGCTCATGCAACTGGCCGCAGGTTAGCAGGTTATTTAAGGACCCTGAAATCAAGTTCAGCTCTCATTACTCTCTCTCACACACACACACACACACACACACACACACACACGAATAAACGTGAATTTGTAGTGTTGACTTTTACAATTAGCCTTGTAATAGAAATATATCGCGGTGGCGACGTTTTAATGCAGCCCGGTAAATGCCTTCGCTCAGGCGCGAGAGAATCTGTCGAATCCATCAGAGCAGAAAAACGCCTGCCGGGTAATGGAAGGAGAATTTATCGCAGGAAAATACAGTGGAGAAAATGAAACCCGTTTATTTTTCGGCATCCCTAAATTCTGTAGCAATTAATCTGCCCAATTTGATTACGAACGGCGCAAATTAAACAATAAAGAGCTGTCTAATGAGGAATTAATTATGGGGCGCGCGGGGTTTGAGGGGCGGGGATGTTAGCGCGCGAAACGGCGCTGCGTGAGACAAACGGCCGCGCGCTCAATGTGCGGCGGGACTGATAGCGGCCCGCGAGCTGATCGTAAAGATGAGGCGAAATCAATCGCGCTTTAACGGCCTCATTAAACTCCACTGCGGCGACCTGACCTCCCGCGCAGATGGAAAGCAGAAGCAGAAACGCCTCTCTCGGATTTATCGCCGTAATAGTGCACGTCACCGAACTCCTGAGGGATATATTTTGATTCAGCCGTCAGAGCGTTCCGTGATTAAAAACGGCGCGGCTCAGACGCGTTCATTCGGCCAGAGATGCGCCACACGGAGACTGAACGAACGCAAAAGACATTACGGATAAAATTCACAGGGAAGTAGCCCAAACACAACATTATTAATAATAATAATCATTTTCACGCAGTAAATTACGTTGAAGCTGGTGGAATCCACCTATACTTTTAAAAAATAAAGCTGCTTTATTGGCATCTGTGATTCCATGAAGAACCTTTAACATCCATGTGGAATTCTTTAGGGAACCCAAAATGTTTTTTTCTGTGGCATCATTACAAAAAGCATTCTGAAACCTTTCTTTTTAAGAGTGCAGGGTCTGATAGAACAGCCAGTCCGTCCAGATTCGCATGCATAATTTCAAACTCAGAGCTCACATTGACTTAGTTTTATGCAGATGTTCGGTGCATGAACTCGTGAAGAGAAGACAGCTGTCATTTTTTAATAATGCAGGGTTTATCAGAGCTACTCTGATTAGATTCAGCAGTTCCAAACGCCAAGCGCACGCTTGTTTAGTGTGTAGATGACTTACAGTACATGGAAAAATATCAGACTTTATAAGGAACATTTGAAGAGACTGGCATTCAAACAAATTAAAAGGCTATAAAGACCAGAAAATAAATACATAATTATTGTCAAGTCGAAAAGGGTCATAAAGTGTATACATTGAAATACATTAAAGTCATACATTAATGTGTCATTAATAAATACCAATAGCTCTCATTTACCTATTTATGTGTTGTACTGTTTTAATTATGATGAATCAAAATATAATAATTATTCAAATATTCCCAAGCAGGCAACTACTGTGAACGGTAAAACGACACATAGAACATATCTAAACACAATCTATGATGAAAACATCGACCATTAAAATAATACAATCGTTTAATATTTGACAATATGCCTTTTGAGAAGATCGGATTAACTAATGCATACAGTGGATTGAATGCTTTGGCGTCTCAGAAAGAGGCTTTTTACCAAATTGTGACTGTTTGATTTGTTAGCTTGTTATCCGCGTATTAAGCATTTCATTAAGTTTTATTAAGCACTCAATCACTGAATCCACACAGCAAACACGTTATTCAGCTCAGTGAGTTGGCATTAATGCTATTAGCGAGTTCTGTGTGTAAAACTGCTGCTAATTAAATTTCATCTGCAGGTAATTGAGACACGAGCTTTTTCACAGTCGCGCGCTTTTATCGGGATGGAACAGCTAGCAAACGCGTCATGTTTGTGAAAGATGATTTCTCCAGAATCTGCAACAATTTACAGTATTTCAACAATCAAGTTGGGTCGCAAATATTATGCGTGTATGTGGAAACACAAGAATCAGTTTTCTGTTGATATCCATCCCACTGAGCAAAAGTAGTCCAAACGACGTCATTTCAACGTCTTTGTCGGAATATAGACATGATCTGCACGTCGGGTGGACGTCTCATGTTTGTTGGGATCTTTTCAGTTGCCCTAGATTTCACTGACACCCTACAGTTTGAAATGTTTCATTCATAAATGTTTGTCCCCTTCAGCAGGCCAGAGGGAAAAATATACACGATGCTGGGTAAACTGTGCTTAAAATAGGAATTATGAATTATGTTTTTTTTTTTTCCAGTGACCACACATTATCTAGCTACTCATGCTGACAAATAAAATTTCATACAAATGTTCTTTGCTTCAGTTTGTTAAAATTGCAATAAACAAAGTAGGAAGCGTACATATAAATATTTATGAAAATAACTAAATCAGAGATTAAAAAAAAAAAAATTACATAAACATTACATCATGCTACATTCATGCAAAGATAGTACACCAGACCTAAGTGAGGACTAGACATCACTGGGGAAAAATGACTGACATACTTTTATTTAGGTTTTTACATAATTCTACATGTAAAATTAAAACTACAAAGTAATGAATGATTTAGTTACTCACTCATGGTAATCTTTGCTGAATGATTTTTTTTTATATATAAGATGAATACACGATTCAATGAGTCGCTCACAAACGGTTGTGATCAATAATGAACAAATCGCTTGAATTAATGATTCAGATGACTCACTCGTAAAGTCACATGTCGCCACCTACAGGTAAAAGACCTGCAGAAAGAGCCCGTGACCCCATTTTCATTTGGTATTAAGATTACAGTTTTGTTTTTGTTTTTTTTGGTGATCGGTTTTCAGTACCATATTTAAGTTGAATGGGCTCTAAAATGTTTTGTGATCGAATTACTCAAACTACATATGGAGGTTGTCAAAAACGCAAGTCACCACATCGAATTTGTGAACGCTATCTGTCCTGAATCTGCTAGATAGATAGATAGATAGATAGATAGATAGATAGATAGATAGATAGATAGATAGATAGCCATCGTATGTAACATATTTATAATTTTAAAATTGTTTTCTCATATAAATCTTCCTCATAACCACCAGCTGAATAATTAATAGGCTAATCACTGGAAAGAGAGAGGGACAATTGTTGTCTTTATCGAACTTCTTAAAAAGTGGATGTAAATGTGTACATGTTATCAATAGGTTTTTACTATGCCAATAGATCTGCTTGAATTTTGAGAGAGAGAGAGAGATGAGGAGTGTATCTCCTGACAGTGCACTGACGTGGGGTTTTCAGAGAGCAATACACTCGCGTTTAGAAGCTTAAATAACCGTAAGGCATTGAGTGGCCCTTTACGCCTGATTGCGCTAATTGCTTTGAAATAGGAGACATTATCTGTAATGATTGCAGGAGCAGCCGCGTCTTTCATCTTCACCGAGAGCATCGTAATGTTGCGATCAAACTCCGAACGCGACGCATTAAGACTCAATCAGCGCATCTGTCGCGTCACTTATATCCGAGAACTTTGCAGCATGAGGGCCATCATGCGAGGGACACGAATCAAAGTACACCACATGAGTTTGTGCGTTTTAAGCAGCTTAATGGGACACACATGTTCCGCAGTGACAAAGATCCTGAAATCGTTCGCTTTTCACCAAGGGCAAACGTTTCCCTCGGACCGTCTTTTGATATCCACGGAACCTTTTAAGTCTTTTAAGTCAGAATTGACAGACTCTGCATGAAAAGGGTTAAGACAACTCTCGGAGAGAGACGACAAAGGCTCTTTGTCTCACGTGCCTGCCTCCAGACTCGGAATCAAAGGTGGAGTTTGTGAAGTTAAACAAAGCTCCGATGGGACTTACAGTCGCTTTGTATCACAGTTCAGCCCTCATTTGTTGCCCTGAGATTTCAATAAAAAAACTATGGTAATCACCTTCTCCACGGCACATCAGTGGCCCTAAAGCTCAGTGTTTGGCATGCTAATTGCCCCCAACTATGTTTCCCCGCAAAGCTGCCGCTCCGCTCCCTACACAAACACAACACAAACAATCGACGCCAGATATTTAGTACTTGCTTGCACTAAGGAGCTCCGTCTAGAAGCGCCCTCTTTTCGGACAGCGGGAGGGTAATGCGTTTCGTGTGTGCAAGTTTGTGTTTATGTTGCTCATTTTTACTGCGGAAGGATCAAACATTCCCGCAGCGCGTGAGAGCGCGAGACTTCAAAGCGCGCGACACACAGCGCCACTCATTTCATCTAATGGGCTCTAAGTGTCTCCAAGCATAATTACAGATTTATTCCGTTTAAGTGCCGGATGTGAAATTAAGGAAATGCTAAATTACGCTTGCGTGTAATTTTATCAGTTACAACCAATTACAGTTTACCAAAGAGGAGAACTGCTTTAAGCCACCGTGTGCATGAAAGTACAGCAGTAAAACTGAGAGTATTACCATCAGTAACTTATATTATTAATATCTGTGTTGTCAAGTAGTTACTTTGCCTAACTGTCCTGTGATAGTACTCTCTGATCTGCTCTATTACACCAGCCAGTAAACAGAGAGAGCTAGTAAATGGCTTGTGATCGTTTAAGAAACTACATTTTTCAGGCGGAATGTCCTGCGGCTGGTCGCGAGGGTTAAAATTCCGCGCTTTGATCCCGCCGCTGCTGGCGCCAAAAAACAACATCACCGAGACTAATAATTACCTGGGTAAAACACTAATCACCGCTGATTGAACGTGTTTGGCAATTACTGAAGCTGATACTGTGTAGACACACATTGCAATAATAATAATCTGCAACGCAGCTTATTAGAAATAGTACGCGTCGATTCTTTCCGCATTATTTTAGCAGAGACTTAATAGAAGTTTTGGCGAAAAAAAAAGAGATCAGAAATCTGTTGCCCATAACGATCCGCTTCCTCCTTCCCAGATCATCCCTTTTTTGACATGAAAAAGGCAAACAGCAAAAGGATAAGTCAAAGAAATGTAGTGTAATAATTCCGTATAGTCACAAAAGATAGTTGTCAGTGCAGTTATTTATCATTCATTAGGTAACACTTAAAAGTTATGCTACAAAACGCAGCATTTTGCTCAACGCAGATACGCAAGCACAACAGACACAGAGTCAAACTTCTGGAGAAACTTAAGCCCCGCCCCGCTCTGTTCTGATTGGGTCACGCGCGCGTTATTAGCGTACAGTACTTCACAGAGGAGTTAAACAGCAGCATGTTCTAAGCATCCGATCTTTCACTGTATACTAAAAACCAAGCGCAACTCTGCATGGCCCCAGTTATCAGCATGACTTCTCAAGCTACTGGTTTTAAAGCTGAAGATCACTCCCGTGTGATTTTAGAAGAAAAAGGAGAGATGCAGACCAGCATCGGTGTGGAGGAGGACGGGGAGAGACCGAAGATTCTCCCGTTCAGCGTTGAAGCTCTGATGGCAGATCGGAGACCGAACAACTCTACCGCCGGGACGTCGCATACTGTCATTCCGGACACAAATCCAGACCGGACCGGTGCTCGTTTGACATTTTCTGTTGACGTTCTGAAACTGCACGAGAGCGCGCCTATGAAGTCGGAGAGCCCGGAGCGCGCGGAGCGGAGCACATGGATGCATCACCTCTCTCCCCGTGAGTCACACTAATGTCTTGGCAAAAGTAAAGCGTGTGCAGTACACAATAAACCGTTTCATGCTTTCAATTGGCATATTTTATGAGCTCAGATGTATATCGGCAACAGTTTGCACAGAGGCCTGTCCCTTCGGAAAATTAACCATAGTTTTATTGTAGTACATGTTTTTTGGGGGGATTGTTTACCATTCGTGTAACTACAGTTTTACTACAAATACATTGGTTAAACTGTGGTTAGTGTCGCAAAACCCCGGTTAATTTATGGTTTAATTTTGCTGTTTTAGTAAACAATAAGTTAACAATAGTTGAGTTTCATAAGGGACTTGGGTTTGGCTTGACTGACGTCACCACGATGCTTCTTAAGAAACATTGCTGATTTATTATAGACCAAACTTGCTCAGTAAAATTATCTGTTTAAGACATATGTAAAAGTTAAAGGCATTTGAGACTGATAAGAATCAATGACCACGTTTAGTTCGCCGATAATGTAACTACTTTCAATAATCAGAGTAAGAACTCAAGACATTTACGTGCCTGTTAAGCCTGATTAAAATCTGCATATCGCGCATATTTTACTGCGATTCTGGTCTGGCTATCATTATGAGCTTATTTGCATTTTGTTCTTAGTGTTGCGTAAATTTAGTGCAGTATTACCTGGATTTCAGTCGCACTGTGAGGGTGCATGTGAACGCAGACATCATGCAGACTTCAAAAGTAGTGCACGAGATGAGTCTAAAGGTCGTTTTGCTGTTTTGTTGACTTTAGGGCGTCTCAGTCCTCCCGCATGTCCTCTGAGAAAACACAAAACCAACCGAAAGCCTCGGACCCCGTTCAGCACGTCGCAGCTGCTGGCGCTGGAGCGGAAGTTCCGGCAGAAACAGTACCTGTCTATCGCCGAACGGGCCGAGTTCTCCAGCTCGCTGAACTTGACGGAGACTCAGGTGAAGATCTGGTTCCAGAACAGGCGAGCTAAAGCCAAGCGGCTCCAGGAGGCCGAGCTCGAAAAACTAAAAATGGCCACTAAACCGATGCTTCCTCCAGCCTTCGGGATTTCATTTCCAGTCGGCGCTCACGTTCCGGCTTCTTATACGGGATCGCACCAGTTTCACAGACACTCCGTGAGCATGACACCGGTGGGACTGTACACACACATGGGATACAGCATGTACCATTTAGCGTAAAAGACGGCGCAGTGCATCTGAAGCTCAGCGTGAAGAAATGTGACTCTGTCGCGCACTCATGCAGCCGTCTCCAGCGGTTCTGTTCCGATAAAGGTGGACATGCTTTACTCTAATGCTGGCATTTCATACGGCCTGTACTTTCACAGAGAGTTATGAAAATGGATTTGGTCAAAGGTAGGTCAGGTGAAAACGGTCTGTATCTCACACTTGCATTCGTAGCAATGCGTTTATGGTCAAATGGCGTATTTCAAACTCGCATGAATGTTCTAAACGATAGCATTTTAAAAATGAACAACACTGACTGTTGTTTTAATGATTCCCTTCGAAAGGGATATCTAAAATGTAAAATATTGTACATTTTGTCAAAAATACCGTTTATATGACGAATATATTTGTTAAATAAATTAATGACACATGGTCCATTCTTTGTTTTCTCATTTGTTTTGCAGAAACATGGTCTAGATTGCGAGAAAGATTCGAAGCATTTAAAAACACATCCCACAGTGAAACCAAAATATTTCTTAATTTGACAATGACTGATTTCAATCCAGGCACTTTAATCTTAAAATGAAAAACTGTCTCATCCTAAATGGTACCCATAAACAGCCTGATAAATACAAACCATTTCTAACGTTTCAGACTAAAGTAGATTTTAAAAGTGATATTTTTGTGTGGTTTCTGAGACTGGCATATGTCAATGAAATTTAAAACCACTCAACATATTTAAACTACATATTAATTTGTGGACCCAGATTAACATCAAAGATTTCTTGCTCGGCACACTGTGTGTGCACGTGGTTCATAGTTTCTTACAGAAATAAATCTATGTAAAATGTAACTCGAAAAAGAACAGGCAGTCTTTGAGTGTCGTGGTGAAAGTGCATTTAAACTGTCATCTATCATCTGGCTGGAGTGTATTTCCACAGCTGTTGCTTATTGCTCTGAAATAACCCACTTAGATTTTCTTGGCGCCGGTAGACCTCGGAGAGACCAACATCTACAAACCCGTCACTTGTGCGAAGTTCAAACAAGTGAGTGAAATTAAAGATTGGACTTAGACATGAAATTACCTTAAATGATTTGACTGGAATCCTCTTATTGAAGGGATGAAATTACAGCGAACACACTGTGAGTTTGGAGGACCTGCAGCACATACAGTCGAGAGCTTGATCTAATGTTTACAGTGACGCATCGAGAGCAATCAAGAGAACAATTTACGGGTGAATAAATATCACTGTTGAATTTTGCATCGATTCATTGCTGGTACGACGTCATCTCAACAAATCTAGTTAAAATATCAGTATTAACCTAGCAGTATGTTATTAATCATCTTTGACGCTGGGTCACATGTTGGCTTGGTGCTTCAAAAACTTTTAGTCATTCGAGAGATGACCACGGAATTTGAAATGAGCATGCGATTTTCAGAAGAAAAAAAAAAAAAAAGAAAGAAATTGAATTATCGCAATTTATTTTAGCGTTTATCTGTGAAAAACCGCCAGGGTTGAAAACATTCTGCTGGGACTTGAGTCACTGCTCGGTAATTAATAAAAGCCCTAATGACAATAAGATGAGAATCACACGGGTGAGCGCGCCGGCTGAAAGCGGGGACGAGCTCACAAAAGATCTGAGGGGAATCTGTCCCTTCTTTTCAGAAGAGGTCGCACTCTCTCTCTCTTCACGCCCTGGGCTAAAAGGGAAACAAAAGTCACTTGTTTTTATCATCCAAAATATCACAACGGGAAGTTTGCGAAGAGAATCGGCGCTTCATTTCACTGGCGCCACGTCTGTCATTCTCTCTCTTCAAGGAACATTCAAAGACTCGAGCAGGGAAGTGAGTTCAGCCCTTTCTAGATTCTGGCATTTCACAGACGTCACATTCTTACGGAAACTCTTGCAATATTGTACACACGTAAATCCAGGTTTGACTGGAAATATCATCTATAAAAAGAAAGCAAACGAACCTAAATTAGGGCTACACATTAAAATAATAAAACCGTAAATTAAACTTCTAAATAATACATGATCAATCACTAAGTTAACCTGAAGTTACTGATATTTACGTTCACATGAGATTAAACTCGAACATGCACTCGGTGCAAATACGTTTAAGGTTACATATATATGATGGTATATACTGGATGTTTTTCTTTCCTTTTAGAGGAGGACATGGATTTTTTTTTATTATTATTATTATTCAACGCTGATATTTCAAACTTAATAATACATGTGTCGGTATTGGTGCTGATTTTGTTTGATTCTACTGACATTTCCATTTAAAAGATACAATATTTTTTATCCGTCCTGATAACTCTGAATTTTGGCATTTCTGAAACAGCGTCTGTTAAAAAGAGAGACGACCTTCCTAATATTAGACAATTTTCCTGGAATATATTACATCAACTAATTGCAAAAATATTTTCCATTCATTGGAATGACAACACGGTGGAAGAAACAAAGTCTGGAATAAGTATCAGTGAAGCAAATGCAGCATCGAAAACAGCATGAAATAATAATAATAATAATTCCAGTTATTTTGGTTTCAAATTCTCATCTGCATTAAAAGCTGAGATGTCGGCTGTGGATTAGATTTTGTCATAAACTAAAGCGCCCCCTCATGGTAAATGCAACTGTAAACTATTTGCAGGATATTAACTTAACATTTACCCGCAAGCTGTTTGTTTTTATTAAAAAAAAAAAAAAAACATCACATTCGTTTATCTGTTTAAATTTTTTTTTGTTTTTTTTTAACATAGGCGTATGGTTTCAGTGATTTGTTTGACACATGACTACATACATAAAGTTCTGTTCCAAACAAATAAAAGATCAGGCCATATAGACGTGCAGTTTAAAACCCATCGCATTTCACACTGAAAAATAATAGGCACCATACAGATTAACCCATCCTAACCATTTTATTATCATTACGACTAATAATAAGACAATGCGTTTACCTCATTATAACCCTGTGATGATGAATATAAGATCGTGTCCTTCATCTCAAACTAAATGCCTGTATTTAAGAGAAATTAATAATTTATGAGTAATACAAGTTGTTGTACTGCAGTATTCTTTTTATAAGTTTGCGCTGAAAATGAATTGTAGATATTTTGACTTTTGTGGCAATTGAATTTCATGATTTTTGTTTTTATGATAAGTTTCTATGGTAAGAAACGTAAATGCCAGTGTGAATTTTTATAAAACAATGACTCGAATAAGGGGGGAAAAAACTAAGGAGCATGATAAAAGATATACCAACAAAAAAGCTACATCAGTGCACGAATAGCAGCACGATCATGCATTAAGATGCTAAATCAAATATAGTTTGTAATATTTAACTGTTTTTGTTGTGTTTTGCTGCAGCAATTGATGACACGGGCATGAAATCAAATAGACACGAGAAAGAGACAGAGAGACCTGAAGATCTCAGTCTGTTCATGATTATTCTCCAGCTGCAGCCTCGATTCTGCAGTTATTTACCCCAGATCATCGATATATATGTCTGTAGTTTTCCTTAAATATTTACCAAACCTATTTCACATTTCAAATAACCTATAAGTGACCTTCAACTATTCATTTTAAAAGTATTTGAACGCACATATTCTAACTGAAGCTACACTTTTACGTCCGAATGAATGTTTAATAGTAACGTTTCATGCTATGCAATCACAAAAAAACAGTGCATATAAAAACGTAAATATGTAAAATCACAATAATGCATTTAAAGTTAATCGATGCTCTCAAAGGACCAAAATTCATAAACCACTTCAGCAGCTCAGAATGACGCGGAACGTCTGAGTCACAAACACAACCAAACTCCATCATAATTACAGACTGAAATTAATGTTGTCTTAGGGATTATTGGTGTAATTTCGAAGAACTGTTTTCCTAGTAACTAATGAGATGGTTATAAAAAAAACAATGGAACCGTAAACATGATGGAAATTTGCCTGAAACGCTCGTAAATACAGCGATTATAACACTTAGGCCGGGTCTCAGCAAACCACTGCTGTAAATAAACCATTTTCTGGCTTGTTTTAAAAGTGTGTTTCAATTAGCCAACCACGAAATGATTTCTGCCTGTGTTTTATGATGCGTTGCTCGTTCGCTCGAGTGTCACACAACATTATCGGGCGGAATTATTCACCCCCTGATGTTTAAGGAGCGTGTTTGATATTTGGCGAAGTTTTCAGGCTGAATCAGTAGTTCATTAGACTCATGACATAAAAGTATGAGCACTTGAACTATTGAATTAGACTGAACAATAAACGGTGTTTCGTTATATTTATGTACATTTGTTTCCAGTACGATATTAAAGGCGATCACTATATTCGCTCCCACAACAGCGCACGCTAATATTCTGTTATTCTAAACGCGCTGCAGTTTGGTCTTCCAGATGACAAATGTTCGAGCTTCTGATTGGCTGTCAGTCGTTCCTCAGCTGGAAAAAAGTCGCTCTAAATGTTTTCTCCAAAGATATCTTTCCTGTGTGTTCTTATTATTGGGATTTATTAAGAATGATTTTAGAACGATTTGGGGAATTTTAGGAATGTGTCATTTTTAGCATTTGTTTGATTTGGGCCAAATCTTCTGTCTGTCATCAGGCACTCTAGTGAACTGAAATGTCCTGCTAAATGTCTCAGCGCGATGTTCGCCTTAAATTTTCAAAAACGCAAACTGAAAACACAGCTGAGGTCTGAGGCATAACGCTCTTTAGACTAAGCTAGCATTTATCACAGAATCACAACAGCAGTTCTCCTCTGAGCACAGCGAAGAGAGCGAGCGGCAGTGCGGCGTTCGTTCGCCAGAGGGCGCCGTTACACTGCGAGGGTTTCTAAACACGCTTCTCTTCCAAAACATCGCAGCCCATGTTCAACAGGGCCGCCTTTAGCGATCACATGGGTTTTGCATGACCTTCCTCTTCCTCACTCATCTGTTTTCATCTAGTGCTGCATTAATGTGAATCAGCATTTGGACACGACACAAGAAAGCACAATGCAAGGGCCGTGGTATAATCACACACGTCATTCTGAAATATCTGTAATATCGGGTTGTATGTGTGTGTGTGTGTGTGTAAAGCTAAACTGGCTGCGTTTTTTATAGGAGCAAGAACTTTAGTGTTATTAAACTATAGCTCAGGTTCTGCATGACATCAAACATCACACCATTAAATAACACGGATAACTCACACTCTGTTTGCCTTCGATGAGAACTAAATACCGCACCCTCTTTTGCAGAGACTCTCTTTCCGGTGTTGTGCCCATTTTCGACCCCCGCTAAATTATTACCCCCTCTCGTTGAAATCGCTACGTGATTTGCCTAATCCTAACCCCACCCCTAATCCTAACCACTCCCTCACACCTAGCCCTACACCTACCAATATTAGGGGGGTAGTAATCTGGCGGGGGTCAGAATTCGGCATAACACCGGTAACATTTGCGCCAATCACGGAACCGTAAATCACGTGACCGCTCATGATGTGTTTGGGTGTTCGATATATTTTTTATTGCCCTTATTGTACTGAAGACAAAACTGTATGCATATGTACAAAAAACCCTCTTAATTTCCTTAACCCGTTTTTTTGCAGTTTAACACCCAATAACTTTTTTATGGTATTCTAATCTTATGTTGTCATTCATTATTTACCACAAAAACGGATGTTTTTAAATGGATATTTTAACATACACTTTGTATTTCTTTTCGTGCCCTATTTAAATACACAGTGTTTGTGGTTATCACTGTGAAATGTTCTGACAAAAACCTCACCTAATGTGTTCAGTACTGACATTACTCAGCCTACTGATGTCATAGACAATGGTTTCTCATTTATATGCAGTGGCATGTCAAACTACCTCCTTTCCTCCTACCTGCTTTACAATAACTGATTAGTAATGAATTACTCTGTTCCTATAAAAGTGCACCGATCATACATTGGGCTCATCGTAACTTCAACACTGGTTTTGTTCCTCCTGACAACTTGCTCTCTGTGCGCGGATTATGTCGGCTGCATATTCTTGTAAATTCTGTTCACATTTTTGTCTTGTTTAATTCTGAGCTGAACTGTAATTCCTGAGTGCCAGTGAATTCAGGGAGAGAACAGGCAATTTGTTCCATCTTCTCAGGAAACGGGACAAAGTTACCAAATGTTCCAGGCACTGTCTCCACATCTGCATGCTCAGTGAAGTCTGGAGCTCCCGAGTGCAATGCTTGCCATAAAAATCAAGCCAAATCTCTGAGCAGCGGCTCTGTGTGTGAAGGAGAGCTGATTTATGTCTCTCTCATGACAGTCTGTTCTGTAACTGATTTAACGAGTCGCTCCACGCAGCGACAGACGAATGCGAGTCCACTGCCAAACTGAGCCGAGAAGTAGGTCATGTTTGTTTCCAGGTGTGAAATCGAACCCAAGTGCTTCTCAAGAAACATCACTGCTTCACACAGCCATCCCAGACTGTTTTTATAAGAGCTTTGAAAAAAGGGCCAGTATAAAAACACTCATCACACACTATAAAAATATTTTTATAAGTTGTAAGTAAAACAATGATTATTGCAGCTATTTCAGTCTTTCTACTTTAACTAACTTACTTTGTGCTAGCAGTTTCTAAGTGAAAATTGTTTCTTCGCCAGCTTTGTTTCAGTGTACAGAAATCACTCAAACTTGTTTATATTTTATTAATAAAATACTTTATTTTACTTCATTCTTGAAAGTTACTTAAAATATGGCAGAAATATAGTGATTAATGGCTGAGCTGGTGAAGAGACGGCAGAAGAATGCTCACAGAATCATACTGTGATTGACAGGACTAGATGAAGAAGCTCTCCCCAATCGTTCCTCTAAAACTCCCTCATGCATGTCATGCAAGTGTAACCGCGTGCCAAGAATAAATTCATGCAAAATATCTCCTTTACATGTTGCGGTCAATAGGCTAAACATGCAGCCATGTAAACAGACCGCTGCTTTATTACTCAACAGATTGAGATGAATGACTGGCATTTTGCAAATTTCCTCTGGAATGTTTTTCCCTCGCTAGTGGAATGCATAGACAAACACACACATGGACACACGCACACACAGATACACACACTGTTAAAAGGGAACCTCACCCTGAACTTCAGACAGAACAGGGCATTACCAGCCAAAACCAGCTCTATCAAAAACACCATGTTCAGCACAGCATTCACACACACACACACACACACACACCTGTAAGTGGCTGTAAGTGTAACATGTTTTTGGTGTAATATTGGGGAAAGCATTTGCGCTGTTTTTGCATTTATCTCAGGCATCCTCTATTAGATGTTCCAGTCGGTCCTCTGTGTATCGTGGGCTGATGTTTCCTGTTTCCAGAGCCTCACAGTCATTTGTGTGAAACACCAGATCCTACACAAAGAACACACACACACACACACACACAATGCATCTCTCGCAATGACAAAGTTACTAAAAGATGAGGCTTGTTTGCATTTTGATGGCATCACATACCCGATAGCATATGCGACTGATGATTGTATAGAGGATCTGGACCCGACGCTTCAGGAGCCGAATGCGTGGCCTCTCTCTGCAGTACTCAGTGGGCAGATTCTCAGTCACATACAGGAAATCACGCAGTTTGGACGTGATGCAGGAGTTCTGGAAAACACCAGAGAATCTCACCGACCCAGAGGACGCAGATGTTCACTAATTATACATGTGTTGAGTGATTCATCAGCCAAATATCATCACACACACACACACACACACACACCTTTCCTTTACTTACTTACTTAGCCCTCACAGGAGACTGCACACTTGTACTTTATGAAAAAAACTCATTGTGCATGATTTATAAGTCTGTTTCCTCATGTGGATCTAAAAAATGTCCTCACAAGGTCAAAATTTACTGATATTACTATTCTTGTGGGGACATTTGGTCAGGTACACACACACAGCATAAACTTTAGAACGAACAGCTTATGTACACTCAACAGAAAGAGACATTTAAAAAAAATACATGAAATCAATGCATTCCTGACAGAAATGGTCACTCACGTGCACGTCTAGAAACATCTTCGGCAAAAACTCAGCGCAAGTTTTCTGCAACAATTAAAGTTTAAAGTTTATACATGACCATAGCACAAGCCTCGTATTGGCATCAACAAACTCACCTACCGTGCGACTAGATTTATGTATTTTGTCCAAAGTGTTCATGACTTCTTTGCAGAGTTCCAGAGTGCGCGAGTAACAGGTCGGCGGCGCGCAGCACGCGAACCAAATCAAACCGAGAATAAAGATGAAAGAAGCGAGTCTCGTCTGCGCGCTCATATCTGTCTCTCCTCAAAACAGATGTGCTGTGCGATCATGACGAGAATCTCCCCCTATAAACGTGTGTGTGTGTCTGAGAGAGAGAGAGAAATGGAGCGCTCGGTCCCCATGACGTCACTTTCCCACAAGCGCACATACAGATGCTTGTGTTTCTGGATGGAGAGTGAATAAATATTTTGGAAAAGAGTGTATGAATGTGTAAAAAGTGTGAGTGTAGTATAAAGAGGTGTTTTATAAATTAGTTTATTCCTCAGCGAAAGCAAAATATGTTTTTTGATAACGTTCCCAGTAAAAACGTTATTTCGCAATGTTTTCTGAACGTTCGTGTTTAAGGGAGCATTCCATTTGATCGTTTTGCAAACGTTATCGGAATATTACTTCTGAATGTCTGAAACAACCCTCACCAACAAGTATAAATAAATGTTCTATTGATGTTACTGGAAAAACGTTCTGAGATCGTCAGCTGTGTTTGTCATCAACACTACAGAACAAGCGGTTCGGAAAGTGGCTCGTGAGTTCCCCGTTACGTGCACAGCTGCACAAAACAAAACAACCATATTTAAATGCTGATCCGTAAGGATTAAGAGCAAGTGAAAGCAAATGGCGCCCTCTCGCGGCCAAACAGTGTGACCTGTGCGGTCCCGCATCATAATAACGTGTGTTTACTGTCAGGGTTCGAGTCTCACTTCACTTCAGTTCTGATGACGCGCGCGCGGGAGGAAACAACAGCCAATGACATCTGTCATTCACATCATCTCTCTCTCTCTCTCGAAAGTGTGTCGGTGAAGAAGGATCACGATGATGATGATGAGTGAAGATGAAGGGTGCGCGCGTATGATGAAGGTTCCTGGATCTCCGTTTTGTTGCTGCTAATGATGGGCGGGAATCAGTCGCGCGGAGCGCCGGTGCCGGATGAGGATGAGGAGGGTGAGGAAGAGCGCATCAGTTTGTGAAGTATCAGAAAGTGTTTCTAACAGAACAGATCAAGGTGTCGTGATGTTCTTGTGACGATGAGTTTATAATGAATCGCGCTGAACTGAGAGCTGAAGGAGTCTCAGAGAGAGAGAGCGGAGTTCTTCAGACACGAGCTGCTGTTCTGCTCTAGATCTGCTCTCATCTCCGCCATTCACGGCTCTTCTCTGACTCTGATGGTGTAGATGTGTGTGAGGATGTTGCTGTAGTGGTTGTAGTTCTTTCATCGCTGACAGTTCGGAGATCAGCAGGCGCTTCCTTCAGCTTGAGATGTCAGAGATGAGAATGATCAAAACGCTTGTGATCGGTTAAATATAATTAGCACTGGTTAATGGTAAACATAACTGTGATTGGATAGGCTGTAATTTGATGCTTTTATTGATTACTTTTAAATAATGAACGACTAAGTATATTTGCATATTGTGTGAGTGAGAGAGCTCATCATTCCTGCAACACACACACACACACGATCTCTGTTAATAACTGATGTGTTGGGACTTAGATGGGCTCAGGATGAAACACACACATTTATAGTAACCAGCATTGAGTCACAGCATGTGTGTGTGTTTGTGTTCTGTTTTCTCTTCTAGTTTCCTTTGACCACTTTCAGATTCTGAGAGCCATTGGGAAGGGAAGCTTTGGAAAGGTGAGAGTCACATAAACACACACAATATATTAAACCCTTAAAATGAGATGTGCGTGTGTGTGCCCGTGGTGTTTTCCAGTGTCTGAGTGAAGTGCTCTGTGTTTCTGTCTCTCTGTATCTCGTCTCTTTCTGATGGAGTCGTTTCTGCTGGAGGCTGGAATGCATTAGCGCTCTCTTCTCTTTCTGTGTCCATAAAAGCAGAAGGCTGCAGTGTTATTGTGATATTTTTAGTGACAGAGAAACATTCATGTAGCTCATGTCAGTCTCTCACATTTCTGCATGTTTGAACTAAATTCTGCTAACAAACAAAATCCACCAGTGTTTGCGTGCCACACGTGTTAAATGCATCATATATGTGAGTTTAAACTAGCGATGGTCTGCAGGTGTGTATCGTGCAGAAGAGAGACTCCAGGAAGATGTACGCCATGAAATACACGAACAAGCAGAAATGCATCGAAAGAGATGAAGTCAGAAACGTCCTCAGAGAGCTGCAGGTCATGCAACGACTCGAACATCCGTTCCTCGTCAACCTCTGGTGAGACGCACACCCGTCCTTTCCATCGACGTCACTTGTCTTACGCTGAGATGGTGATATTTGTACACGACACGCTGAAACGGCCTGCAGTTGTTACAGAAAAAAAAAGTAAAAACCTGTTAACCCAGGTAAAAATAAAGTACACTTGAATGCACTAAAAATACTCAAATACATTTGTAGTGCATTCTTATTTTTTGTGCCAAATAAAATTGTACAAGTCATACACCTAGTACATTGATTAAAAGTATATTTCCACTTCAGTACTACTTCGTACATTTGGAAAAAGTATACTAAATACGACTAATACTTCAGTTGTTTTTTAGCGAATTGAAATAAAGTACTCTACCACAAAGATATGCAGAGGGGGTTTATTTGTGTATTTCTTTAAAGTGTTCTTTGAATGCTTTAAAGATTAGTCCAATCTTAGTAAACTTTTATTTAATCCGAAGTTTAAATGAAAACGATTTGATTAAAACTATATTAGGTATTAGTTATAAGTACATTTCCTGATTGTGATACCCAAGTACACTTAATATAAATGCAGTAATTAGCACCAACACTTCAATTGATTTTAAGTGTAGTCAGATAAAGTAAACCATACAGAACTGTTTTATAAGTGCATTAGTTAAGAGTGTGCTATGAACACTTCAAATTTTTGTAGATTTTTATATTATCACTAAGTTCTGTAGAAATGTATGAATTACAAGTAAAACCCTATGGGTGTTTACATTTACATGAACTACATTTACAGTAACCATATAAAGGATAATATATAAAGGAAATATTAACATAACACAATACATTTGAAATAAATTATTTAACATTTTCTGGCACGCCGCTCTCTGCTCTCATCACTGCACGCACGACTGCACCCAAAGGCTGACCTTGATGTGCTTGATATGAATTTTATTTATTAGAAATTAGAGTTTATTTTTTTTTATTTAATTATGTCAAAAGTAGAGATGCACCGATACTGAATTTCTCTGCCGATACCGAATTATTTTTAATGATATCGGCCGATACCGGTAGTTTGAAGGAAAAAAAAACTGCCCTAACCGAAGCTGTTAACTACACAGGGAACCCTATCATTTGCAGGGCTCTAGACTGCGACCATTGGTTGCATTTGCAACAATTTTTTGAGAATGTGCGAGTTAAAATTTTATGTGGTCACATTTGTGCCAGTGCACCGTCTGCGCTGCTCGATGCATAAAGCGCGCGGCGCAGTGAGCTTTCAGTGCCAGCTCTTTGGGAGCAGAGCCTGCTTTATACTCCCTGCATCAGCAGGAGTGGCAGAAATGACATGAATACTGAGGAAAGGATGGTGGACAGCTCGGAGGATTTGGTTTTCAAGCGAAAGTAAAATAAAAGAACCAAAGAAGGTGAACATGTTGGTTCTGTCCTTGCTGTTTTATCTCACGTTATGCTTTGGAGGCTTTCTTTAAATGTTCTTTATGTATGTGATTCCTCAGTAATTGGGAAATGTTCTGGTGTAGCCTACATCCGATGCCTTATTTGTTTATGTTAATTAACATGATATAAGTTAGTTTGTATACTGTTTTATTGTTCTTGTGCTTTTCAATTAACAACGGTTTGCAGTACTAGTGACAGCTGACTTTGGCGAAGTTTGCATCAATCTGACTTGAAACAATCTCTACTGCATAAAGCGCTACAGAAAAACAGCCTAAAACTTGACTAATCAAACAACACTCTAGCAGGACTGACCAGACTTTCTGTGTGTCTGTCTGCAGGTTTTCGTTTCAGGATGAGGAGGATCTGTTTATGGTGGTGGATCTGTTGTTGGGTGGTGATTTACGCTTCCATCTGCAGCAGAACGTTGGTTTCAAAGAGCAAACAATCAAACTGTACATCTGTGAGCTAGCGTTAGCGCTCGACTACCTGCAGCGCTCGCACATCATCCACCGGTGAGAAACCCGGAGATACGGCAGTTCAACACACTCCAATCGTTCAACTCAAACACGTCCTGAAAGCCTCGTAGTGCATGAAAGCGTTAGTAAAGGAACGAGAGCTTTGGGCCACAGGCCTGCGGGAGGAAAGATACTGAGGGTACTAAACTCAGAATTCCATGAAAAAAAAAGTCTGAACTTAAGAATTTGTGACATATAAACTTAATATAAACCTTCATATAATATTAACAAATATAAACAATTTCTGAGATGAAAAGTCACACTTACCTCTTTTAATTTTTTCATTCCATGGTAGAAAAAAAAGTGAGACGTATAACTTGCAATCGATATAAACATGCAATTCTGGTGGAAAAAAGGCTGGCATTGTGAGATATACTGGTAACTGAGAGATGAAGTGGTCAGTAGCAGAGGTCGACCGATATTGGATTTTACCGATACTGGCGACTGGCCGATACCGATTATTCAACCAATAGTTTTTAAAATGGATACTGACAGAAAATAAACAGTGCTCTACTATTAAAAAAAAAAGTAGCCTACTGAACCATACTTTGTAAATGAATAAAAATATTAATATTAATTATATATTGATTATTGCGGTTAGTCCATTGTTCATTAATGTTAATAAAAGCAAATTTTTTAAATATATCAGTAAATGCTGAAATTAACACACTCTAACAAGGAACAATACTTCTATTCTACAGCTTTTATCAATCTTAATGTTACAAATGGACTCATATTGTAAAGTGTTACCATTACATCAACAGTCAAGCTGAAGATGACCATCTTTAAATATCTACACAAAGGCCACAGTACTGAAATTACATATGGATATTGTGTACTTTCACAATTTAACTGCTTCTATTCTAGAACAGTTGTGGTTATCTAATCGTCCGATCGTCCGAGTCGCGTTCGATTCAAGCGGCGTCTACGAGACTTTATTTGATCACCAAACGGGCAAAAGTATACTGCTGTCATTTCTCCACTAATGCAGCATCTAGTCACCAAATTCATTGCTTAGTAATGACATGAAAACATGCACTACAGTATACTGCACACACCGTTTTTTGGTCGATGTTTTAAATCAGTCTTTGAAGTGTCCCGCTCTGTGCAGCGCAGTGTCACGTGTCTAAACAAACGGCACGTGCTGTCAGTGACTTTCGCCACTAGAGGCCGCTCTCGTGCTGTATAACAAAGACTATAGGGACTTTGCTGTATAATGACGACCTTCTCAGCCGCTCCAACAACGGACCCAACCCGGAAAAAACTATCGACATGGATTTTTGCGACAACCGATAGTTCGGCCAATCCACTATCGGTGCCGATTAATCGGCAAAACCGACCTCATCGGTCAACCTCTAGTCAGTCTCTGATCTCTGAATGATCTCCGTCACACATATGCTGGGAGCTCCAGTCCAGACTAACGCAACAGCTAAGGACCGCAACGCCAAACTCATGTGTTCGAATCCCAGAGATGAACTAAAGCAGGGGTGGAGAACATTGATCCTGGAGGGCCGGTGTCCCTGCAAAGTTTAGCTTCAACCCTAATCAAACACACCTGAACAAGCTAATCAAGGTCTTCAGGATACATGTTAATACATTTTTTCAGGGTTGGAGCTAAACTCTGCAGGGACACCGGTCCTCCAGGATCCACGTTCCCCACCTCGAACTAAAGAATATGCAGCGCTGCACCGGACACTAAACAATGTGCAGAACGCTTTAGGTAAAAGCTCCTGTAACGATGCACTTGAGAACGACTTACATGCTTTGAGAAACTGACACAAAATAACCTGAGACAAATGTAATCGCTCACTCTGTGTGTGTGTTCTTTCAGTGATATAAAGCCAGACAACATTCTCTTGGATGAACACGGTGAGTTACTCTGTTTACACCATTAAATGCTGAGAAAACAATGATAATGATGACGAACCACAGCAGCTCAGATGATGAGCCACAAAACGAGCAGCTGTGTGTGTGTGTGTGTGTGTGTGTGTGTGTGTGTGTGTGTGTGTGCTGTAGGTCACGTCCACATCACAGACTTTAATGTGGCCACGGTCCTGAAGGGCTCAGAAACAGCCTCATCCATGGCAGGAACCAAACCCTACATGGGTGAGTTTGAGATCAAGTATCATTTATGTCTGATTAAAATGATTTTACTGAATAATGATTAATAGTAAGGTTAGTAATATTTTAAAGAGATTCATCAGTTTTAAAGTTCATCAAAAAATGTAAATTCAATCACACATCCTCATGTTCTTCCAAACCTGTGTGAGTTTCTTCACAAAAGTAGATATTTTGAAGAATGCTGATAAAGTCAGTGGCTGCCAGCAACTGTCTGGTTCCCAACATTCCTCAAAATATCCTCTTTTGTGTTCAACAGAAGAAAAAGTTTGGAAGAACATGAAGGTGAGTCACTTTCATTTTTGATGAACTTTCCTATTAAAAAACTGACTCTCGAAGTACTAAAACACTAATCACTATCACATGTTTACCGAAATCATTTTTCTTTTCATTCCCCTACTGTTTACTACCGGTTTTATATTACAAACAGTCAGTGTTCGAATTGAGGTGGGGGGGGGGGGTCCCGGACCTCCCATAAGCAATAAGGGACCCCCATAAAATATATTTGGGGGGGGTCCCTTGGTTTTTCAATAAAAATGTAATATTTCAACATAAAACTAGTGAAAATGAAATGAAAACATTCGATTGCTGTAATAAATTTAGACCTGCTCACGGTAAATCATATTTTATATATTACAGCGTTGCGCATTACAACCAATCACACACGACTCTGTTGAGTTTAGAATGCAGTGGCCAATCAGAGGCGTTCAGAACAGTCATTGCTGAAACCTGGAGTTTTGTTCAGATTCCCTCATCATAAGCAACAAAGTGCAGATTTACGAACTATGTAAGTAAGAGATTCATTTATCATACAGTGTATGGACAGCTTTATTGATTATTAGAGGAGTTATGAGACTGACTGTGCTCATTTAGAGTGCGTTCTTTCACTGCGTGATTCAGTCTAATAAAATGCATTTTCCCAAAATTCAGGATATGGGGGCAGAATATGTACATTTATATCATTTCATGTAGTTAATCAATATCACAAAAATCACAAATATGATATTGATTTTATACAACAGTTCAATAAACCAGAAGTTAATATTAAGAGACTTACGTTTTAGACACCATATTGCCTATTTTTGCTTTTTGTTATTTCGCCAACAAAAATGATTCCAAACACGCCACAGCACTGTTTTGCGTCTCTAAACAACACGACAACATTGTTCATGAATGAATCAACCGTTTAAATGATTCGGTTCAATCGCAATGATTATTTATTAACTGTGACTTACTGACACCTGCTGGCGGTTGTAAATCCACATTTAAATTACCATTTCATTTTTTAAAATAATTGTAAATATTAGCATTCAGCGTTTTAGGATTAAATTATTAAAACATTATTCATGCATTTGTAACTGCAGGTTAAATGCATTCATGTTCTGCATTAAACAGTGGGTAAATACATCTAAATGCAAATGCAGATGCAGCGTCTGTTTCCTCTATATTGAAAAGATGAATTTTGTTGATAATGATTTCATTTGTGTGATAACAGCCTAAAATGTCTTATTATTCTATGTGACTTTATTGATTAAATATAAGAATTTGAACACAATTTCAGAAAAAAATAATGGCTTTATAAAGTTTAAAAAATGCCCCAAAAGATAAAAAGGGGAGTGGTCTGTTTAGGGGGACCCCCAAGAGCTTTGACACAATTCGAACACTGCAAACAGCTCTTGAATCTTCCTGTTGGCTAACATTAGTTAACTGTTAATAAATTAGTTAGGATGAACTAACAATGAAATGAACAATATTTCCAAAGCATTTATCATTTTTAGCGGGTTCATTTCAACATTAACTAACACCACAGTAAAATCAAAAGTTGCATGCGGTATTATACAGTGAACCTGAAATGAACTATACGCAGATGTATTTTAATTAGCTACCATTAACAAAGACGAATAAATCTGGTAACAAACGCACTGCTTATTGTTAGTGAATGCATATGGGACATTGCTGTAAAGTGTCAGCAGCTCTGGAAACATCTGTTTGTAACAGCACCAGAAATGTTTCGCTCGTTCGTGGACGGCGGCGCGGGTTATTCGTACGCCGTGGATTGGTGGGCTCTCGGCGTCACCGCGTACGAGCTCCTACACGGATCGGTGAGTTTAACCAGCGCCTACGAACACATCCTGAGGAGCAAATGACATGATATGGTCGACATAATGGTAACAACTTAATACGTGTGTGAAAAAATATATGTATTTCCTGCCTCTAGATGTGAATGTCACGTCTGTTAAGAATGTACTCGTCATACTAACCTCGACAATGAAGAGTAGATCTTGTGATTCACGTGAAGCCTGTGTGGTTCGAGTCTCAGGACGCTCGTGTTCACGTTGCTCTGCTGTTTCAGCGGCCGTTTGAGATCCGCTCCAGCACGGCAGCGGCCGAAGTTCTCCACATCATCCACGGCCAACACGTGCGCTTCTCCTCCGTCTGCTCCGGAGCAATGCTGGATCTGATCCGCAGCGTGAGTTTCTGCATCAGACACACATATGAGCGCCGTGACCCTCACGGTTATATCAGAACGAGCTTTCATTGCTCAAACACAAGACCTTTGTTACGGTTTCTGGAGCTCCGAGTACATATAGAACACAAGAGAACAGACAGAAAACAAAAACAGAAATCAACCATTACACATCCAGAGAGAATCAGCAGAATCATTAGGGCTGTTTTATTACTGCCAATCTTTAAGAGACTGTAGCTGTGACATATTTTACATAGTCTTCACATTCGAAGTTACATTGCGCTTTATTTAATTTATATGTAACAAGTATTTACGCCGTTTAAAATTCATGGTTATTGAAAATATTAAGCTACAACACAAATGAACACTGTTGCTTATTATGGTTTGCTTAAAACAAGAATAAATATCTGTAACTCTCCTGAGATATAAACTAAAGAATATTAACATCTGGACACGAAATTGCAGAATATACAGTCGGAATTGTGGGATAAAAAGTTGCAGTTACCTTCTTCTAATGTTTTTATTCCATGACAGAATTATTCCATAGATATTTGGACTACTGAAAAGAACTGCACTTTTTCTTACCTCCCAATAGAACTTTATTTTCAGTTTTAGTCTCGACTGATCACGTGACCGACTGTAATTTCTGTGCAGCTCCTGACCAGAGACCCCGCGAGTCGCCCGTCGTGTCTGTCTGATGTCCAGGCGTCTCCGTACCTGTTGGATGTGGATTGGGACGCCGTGCTGCAGAAATCCGTCCCGCCCGGATTCGTTCCACACGTAAGCGGCCGCTTTGACACACTTCTCTCGCTGAGGAACGTCTCGAGCTCACGAACGCTGTCGGATCTGTCTGTCGCAGAAAGGCCGTCTGAACTGCGACCCCACGTTTGAGCTGGAGGAGATGATCCTGGAGTCCCGTCCTCTGCACAAGAAGAAGAAACGCCTGGCCAAGAGCAGAAACAAACGCTCGAACCCGCTGGTGCGTTCATCACGTTCACGCAAACATGCACTCGCCCTCAGGACAGACGCGACAAAACCAGAGCGTTCCAGCAGCTCTCGGCACGTAACGAGAAAATTCATGGCAGAAATGGTGATCTTTGATTTGTGAACAGATTGACAACTGCATTTTTCATGGCAGAATAAAATTAGTTCTCAAACAACACATTCTTCAAAAAACAAAAGCTCCATTCCTATAGTACAGGGGTGGTGAACGTCGGTCCTGGAGAGCCACAGCCCTGCGTAGTTTTGCTTCAACCCTAATCAAACGCACCTGAACAAGCTAATCAAGGTCTGAAGGGTTACTAGAAAGCAACAAGGCAGGTGAGTTTTCATTAGGGTTGAAGCTGAACTTTGCAGGACTGTGGCTCTCCAGGACTATAGTATAAACACAGTTCGTTTCAAAAGCAACTTCACAGTAATGAGAAAAACAGGAAAAAAATCTTTAATTTCAAGATTCAGTCATTTAAATTACAGTATACACCACACCATCGTCTCTAGAGCTGCTTCAGCGTTTCTGCAGGTTTTACACTGAAGACTTTTTAAAGACCTTTTTCAGACCAAGTAAAGACAATTGAGAAATGCAGTGAGTGAGGTTAGCAAAACGTCTAACCATTCTCCATTAGATTTTAAAATATTTTCCAAAAAAAAAAGAAGCTTATAGGTCAAATATATCTGGTTACAGTCACTATTTGAATTTGGAAATATCATTTACTTTACTGATCTCTGATGTTCTTCCTCAGTCTCTAGTTTTCCAGTGCAAATATCTAAAGACTCCGCAATCAAGATACATTTACTGGAGATGACTTAAGAAGTCTTGTTTTCTGAGAAATGAAATAAAGTGAAAGTAGTTTCTGATTAAAACAAGAATATCAGAAAAATCAACTTCTACAAAGGGAAAACAAGAATTCACTCCTTGACAGGTATTTGTTCTGAGGACGAAAAACATCAGTTTTTGTGTGCGATTGAAGAATCTTTTGGCGTCTGCACCGGAAAACAAAAAAAGAAAATACAGAGGAAGATCATTTTTTGCAGCGCATGCAACATGTAGTGTCATTTGAGAATTTGAGACTTTCTGCTCTGATTCAATTTGTGGAAGGGCAGATTCAGACCGTCTATAACAATGTTGAGTTACTCATAAGGAGCCGCTCACAGATGAGAGAAAGATCGTCAGTGAATAATGATTTCAATCAGGCTGTTTCTCACACAGATCATCATTAGACGTGGAGCTTTTTAATGGTGATTTGTGTCCTTCTTGAAGCTTGAAGGCTTCAGTCCCCATCCATGTAACAGAAAGGAAATCATCAGACGATCCGCTAGATTTACTGGAAAACATAGGATGTGTTATTAATGCTGAATTATTGTCATCGGTGGATGATGTGTGAAATCTGTCTGTCTCTCAGCCGACGCACATGCAGAGCAGTTTAGACTCACTGACAGAAGATTTCATCTCCTTCAACAGAGAAAAGTACGTCAGACGGTCCCTTCACGTCTCTGATTTGAACTATTAATCAATTTGTAACTAATGCTTTTGTTCTGTTATGTACGTGTGAACACATATAGCAGCGTCAATCTCTCTCCGTCCGTCTGTCTGTTAGGATGAAGCAGCAACGTTTGGTTTCTGACAGTCCAGCCGTTCAGCTCACGACAGCTGCAAATAAACAAAACAACAACAACAACAACACGATGATGACGATGACGGGCAGCAGATCTGAGCTTCACTGACGAAAGATTTGGCTGGTTTTTCACACAGACGTCTGTGTGATCAGATTATATTTCAATGAACGATTCGAGTTCACGTTAAACGCAGTCAAATGGCGAGTGTCAGCAATAAAATTTTTCAGTCATTTCATGGCCCTTTTTTAAGTAATCAATCTATCGGTTAATTAAAAAAAAAAAAAGGTTGATCAGTAAAAAGGAGTATAATTATGAAGCTGCAGGTCAAAGGTCTTTTTGTTTTTACGTTTACATCAGTCGATCTTCTGACCCAATTGTGAAGGAAATCAGGATTCGAGATGAAAAACGCATCTGAATGATGTCATTGGACGGCTGAATACCCGCAACAGGAAGCAACCAATCAGCTCTCAGCAAACAGAAACATCAGAACGCTGTGGAGCCGTCACGCGTTTGGCTGAGGAGCCACGCTGCTCTTCTTGAAGTTCAGGAAGTTGCGTTTTTTCTTGCGCGAACAAGACGTTCGCGTGTGCTGCAGGACTGCGGGAGGAAGGCAGCGGAAAGCAAACAGCCGCTCCGCAGAGTCGAGACTGTCCTGAGCCACAGGCCACGCCTCCTCAACCGCAGCCACGCCCCCAGGACACACCCCTTCACTACCATCCCTAGTAGAGAGGAAACTTCCTTCAGGCCACGCCCCTTCACCAACAACCACATCATCAGGCCACGCCCCCTCACCGGCCCTCGTCACGTGCCCCGCCTCCTCCTCCTCCGTCTGCTTCACAGAAGGTTCTGGCGCAGGAAGTTCCCGTATACGTCGGCGTCTCCGCTGAGTCTCACCGGTGTCTCCAGAACCTCCGGCACCGGACAACAGCTTGTCGAGGAGCTTCTGACGCTTTGTGAGGAACCTGAAGAACAAAAAACACACTCAACACGAGGTACGATGGGAGCGATTCAACTGAGAGGTCCGTGTAGATCAGTGAGGCTGTGAGAGTTTGCTAAGATGTTCAGGGTTTCTGTTGTTGTAGTTGGTGTCAGTCCACAGAACACACACGGTTTAATGCGACTGACCTGTCTCTCTCTCTGTCTCTGTGCTGAGGAGCGCGAGACAGATTTCTACTCAGTATGTCATGTCTCAGTCTGTCTGCCAGAGTTGAGCAGCTTCCTGATTCCCTACAGGTCAAGAACAACAGTGATCATCATCATCATCATGCAGAATTCATCAGTTATGAGTCATTTTTCAGATCAGTCCAGTTCAATAACAGTAAGGTTCATCAGTTCATTCAATTTCAAACACACACACACACGCATGTGTTTGTGTTTAATGTGTGTTACCCTGCTCCGGGTCCTAGTGCGTCTACAAGTGACAGCAGTTCTCCCTCAGGTACTGTAGGAAGCAGGAGCCGCAGGACTTTGTGAAGATCAGGAACAGACATCAGAGACTGTTTGACCAACACTGCTGTAAACTCCAGATCCTTACACACACACACAAAACATGTTTGTTTTTATGAAATGCACAGATTAAATCTATAAAGGACTAAAGCACTCTAAATGAAATGATTACATGAAATATTTAAGTCCGTATAATAAATGTATAATGAATTACATACAATGAAAACAGTATATTAAATTTTTTTCATATTATTAATTTTAACAAAACTACTATTTTGTCAATACTGTGTTCCATGCTAACAAATACTGCAAAATTTGAAAATTTGATTTTTTTTTTTTCAAATAAGTGGATTTATTCAATTGGTTTGTTGATTTAATTATTCTTTATATAATTATTCAGATAATTTGTATGTTTGATTTTTTTTTTTATTTGAATTATTTCATTGAGACCATTTAAGTCTAATTTGTTGTTTTTATGGTCTGTCTATGTTCAGATCAGCAGAAGCATCATGTGACGGACTGACATGAAAGATTACGAACCTGATCAGAGGAGAAACATGCACAATTAAAGCTACAAGCAGAGTTGAGAGGGCACTCGCGCCCAGGCTCACCGCCACCCGGTGGCTTTAGGAAAACAGCAAATTTAAAGTGGTAAATATAGGAGAAATATGTCAGTCATTTATATGTGCCAAACTTCCTGTTGCCAGCTGGTGGCGCTATGACTAGAACTGAATATTGCATGTACATGTCTTCAGGCCAGGACTTTGTTTAAACATATGAAGTTTAGAACAGATTAAACATTGTATGTTTGAGTTAGTGTAAAACATGACATATCCAGTTACCAGCAGGTTGATCTGTTTACATTTCTAGGAGGAGTTCATTTAAATACAACACCTGAAATGGCAAAAACAGCACAAAACTTGCAGAGAAAATTCAAAATAACAGACTTCCTGTTGGATTTCGGACTTCGTTCCTAACCCTTTCTTGTAGGTATTGGCGTGTTACATGTGTCTACTGAATTTCGCACATGTATGTGAACTATAGCTTGAGGGGCACTTCGTTAAAATTTTATAGGTGGCGTTATCGAGCCATTTTGTCACGTCTTAACCCGTATCAGACGTAAATTTTTACCACTTTTGGTGCGTGTGCAAAGTTTCATGAGTCTTTTAAAAAACGAGCACGTTTAGGCCCTCAAAAATGCGATTCATTTTGGAGAAGAAGAATCTGAGCAATTCCAATAGGGACCTCACACAATTGGTGCTCGGGCCCTAATAATTGAAAATAATTAATCAAGTCCATGAAAGTTGATGATGTAGAGCTGAAAACAGACAGACGGATGGACAAATGACAGGACAGACAGACGGACGAACAACTGACCTGCTCACAGTACGTCTGCAGTCTCTTCAGCTGGAGTCGATCTTTGTGATGCTGTAGTGTCTGATTCCTGCACAGCACTCTGACACACACACACACACACACACACACACAGTGAACACACACCCGGGGTGTAGTGGGCAGCCAATGATGCAGTCCCTAAGCCGGACCTGAGACTCGAACCCACACTCTCTAACCATTAGTCCACTACTGCCGTCTAGCAATTAGGATTACTTTTTAAACTAATATTTCACCAATCTACATCGACAATCCAGAATCGACTTTAAGAAGATATAAACAGTCTTTAAAAAAACAACAACAACAACAACAACAGAAAAACAGCTTATAATATTAGTCTAAGTATTTTTTGCAGCCGGCTCCTGTATCGTGAACAGTGATGAACACTAGACAGCAGTGATCCCGCCCACTCACCTGTCAATCAACCGCTGTCAGGGAGAGTGACGTGTTGATAATCCAGAACTATTAATAACGATTCATCTGTCAATCCTCCTGACAGACGGATATTTTTACCGCGCGTTTGCCGTGAGCGACGTGAGCGTCACACTTAGCATACGTCGTTCTGTCTGTCATTCATCTGTATGTTGAATCAGATTAAAAGCTCCAGCTACATCAAACTCTACACAGCCTGCTTTCCAAGATTAATAATGAATTTGCAGCAAACAAATTAATCTTACAGTCAGATCAGCTGAGACAGAATTAACAGCAGGTGTAAACAGGGCAAACACACACACACAGACAAACATACCATAACAAAAATAATCAGTATAACGTGAGCCGCACCTGTCAATCAAAAGCTGTCTCCTGAAGAGCGTCTCCTGCAGGACAGCAGCGACTCCACCGTCACTGTCCACCATAAACAAACCCTCCTCTTTATCATCATCATCATCTGTGCTCGAACGGCCCCGCCCATTCACTGACTCCTTCCACTTCAGCTCCTCCCGTTGAAGCCGGAGCTCTGCCTCCTCAAGAGCCTCGACAGAGACGGACATCATTTCACGACACTCGACAGGAACATCAGAATCAAAGATAAAACGAATGAAAAATTCAAGGCCAAAAAGGTTATTTTACATCGCTAATAGCCTAATTTACAACTGTTCGTCATATGAGATGATCGTATCTCTTCTGAAAATTTGAATTAAAAAGCTCGATTCATAAGGATTTGTTTTATGGTGCTTTTATGATCTTTGAAAAAACCTTCATTGGAGGGACAGAAATCTCTCAGGTTTGATTAAACATTTCTTCGTTTGAGTTATGGACATGAGTCACAGTCTTATGGGTTTGGAACCACATGCAGACAATAAAATGATGACAGAATGATCATTTTTGGGTGAACTAACAGCGGCTGATGACCCACCTACATTACAGGGACAAAATGTCCCCACAAACATGGCAATTTCCAAAATCACTGTCCTGGTGGAGACATTTTTTGGTCCCCATAAGGAAACAAGTTTATAAATCACACAGAATAAAGTATTTTGAGAATCTAAAGATGCCTGTAGTTTAGTGTGAGGGTTAGGGTAAGAAGACATAAAATCCCATACAGTAAAAAAATTTACGCCTATGGAATCAATCCATAATGACAGTAATACCAGTGTGTGTGTGTGCTCACCAGGCGCTGTGTGTTGACGGTGTGCGTGATGTCAGTGTCGTGTATCTCTGGTGTGATGAGTGTTTGTAGTTTGAGCAGCGCTGTGTGCGTCTCCATCACTTTTGTTTTCTTCTCTGCATGTTCCCACTGCAGCGACGCCACAAACACGGCCACGCGCTCCTGACACACACGAAGCTGCTGCTCCTGAAACACACGCGCCTCGTGCCACGCCTCACACACGCACACACAGAGACAGGTGTTTCAAGCATGTTGTGAATGGTCATGCCGGTCATGTGATCTGCGTGACGGGTCTGCTCTCACCGGCTGCGGTGTGTCGTTCTGCGTGTCGCTGTGCTGCAGTCTCTCCTGCAGGCGCCTCTGGAAACGCTGCAGCTCTGTGACCTCTGACCTCTGTGAGTGCAGATCAGATACATACACATCAGACACACACACACACACACACAGACACAGAAGCGCCGCTGCTCAGCACGGTCTTGTATAACGCTCACCTCCGTCTCTGCACCTGCAGGGGTCACGGCGGGGTCGGCGGGGTCTGCTCCGTGCCGTTTGAGCTCACAGATGACGTGTGGAAGCACGAGACAGCGATCCAGACGACACGCGGCCTTCACACACTCCAGCTGCAGATGCAAACGCTGCTCACGCGAGAGAGAGCGCTGACACGCACACACGCAGCTGTGAGACACACACACATGTTTGTTTTTGTGAATTGTGGGGACTTTCCATAGACTTCTATAGTTTTTATACTGACCAAACGATATTGTCTATCCCCTAACCCTAAACCTAGCCCTCACAGAAAACATGTTTGCATCGTTACACTTTCAGATAAACATCATTTACTATTTTTAATAATTTTTTAACAATGTCAAAAATTTCAGGTTTTACTATCCTTGTAGCAAAAACAAGTACACACACACACGCACACAGATGTCTGGTTTATTATCTTTGTGGGGACTCTCCATAGGTGCAATGGTTTGTATACTGTCCACACTGTATTTTCTATCCCCTTACCCTAACCCTACCCCTAAACCTAACCCTTACAGAAAACTTTCTGCATTTTTCTTCTTCAAAATCGCCCTATATCGCTGCAGAAGTACCGACCCGGTGTTTACAAAGTGAACGTGCAAAGAAGATCAAATGGCCTTTACAAACAAAATAAAACAGTGATCTGAAAATCACTCAGAAATACAAACATCCTCAAGACTTCGTACACTGCGGCGTCTGCGTCTCACCTGCAGTATTCTCTGAAGGCGTCTCTGATGCTCCTCTGCTCCTCCAGCTCCTGCTGCTGCTGCCGCTGGATGAAGCTCTGAGCCGATCGCAGCTCGTGAGCCGCCGCTTTACCCAGACGCTGCAGACACTCCTGGACGGCCTCCGTCTGCGGCAGCAAGTGCGCGGCGGCTTCTGGACACGACGCGGCCGCGTGCGCCTTCAGCTCCGCCAGCGAACTCTGCAGCAGACACAGACTCATCTGCAGACAGAAGGACGGGAGTTACACGACAAACACGACACCACACGCCTTCGGCTCGTGCGTTTCCCACAGTACCTTGCGTGTCCTGCCTGCAGTCTCCTCGTCCAGGTGACTGATGAGTTCTGACAGTTCATTGTTCTGGTACGTCAGTATTTCTGTCCATTTCTGCAGGTATTGATTCACCGTGACGTCAGAGGAAGCGCTCGCGGCCTGCAGCTCACGCCAGTGTTCAAACACCTGCTCCAGTGACAATTACAGTCACACGGATGAAAGTGAAAGTCATGACGCATTGTCAAGTATGGGGTGACCCATACTTGACAATGGTGCTCTGCATTTAACCCATCCAAGTGTGCACACACACAGCAGTGAGTAGTGAACACACACACACACACACACACCCAGAGCAGCGGGCAGCCATTGCCCCAGCACCCGGGGAGCAACTGGGGGTTCGGTGGCTTGCTCGAGGACGCCTCAGTCAAGGTACTGAAGGTAGAGAGAGTGCTGTTCATTCACAATCCCAACCTTCAATTCCTGCCGGTGCGAGAATCACCAGACTCTCTCACCATTACGCCACGACAGTCATAGACCTCGAAATGATCAATGTGATCACACTTGCTGTTGCTTGCTACTGCATGTCTTCTGTCATCTGATTAATAGTTTAGACTCTTTTATCACGTTAAAGCTCTTTTAGTGTAATTGCACAAACATCCTCCTTCAGCTGCTGCTTCACGTGTGTTTCTGCTGTCAAATCTTGAGTGATTTTTATCAAGTAAATGTCAGAATAACTGTAGTTATATTTCCAGATGAACACTTACTGGACTAAAGCAGCTTGGATTTACTTGATTCTCCATCAATCATTTTTAGCCTCAAATCTGATCATCAGGATCTTTTGAGGAACGTTTATTTGTTCTCTCAAACATCATTGGATTGCATTGCATTATATGTTTGAATCATTTAAATCTCATCTTACTAAGAATCACTAAGATATTATTGGAGAGCGACCACTGATATTTACATCATTTTATGACAGTATCTGCTTTACTGTTAAAAAGATCTCACTGATTTACATTACAAGCATCAGAATTCCATCCAACTGCATCAAATTACATACGTTTGACCCTCAAACCAGTCTTAAGTATCACAGGTCTATTTGTAGCAACAGCCAACATTACACTGTATGGGTCAAAATGATCGATTTTCTTTCATGCCAAAAATCATTAGGATATTAAGTAAAGATCATGTTCCATGAAGATATTTTGTAAATGTCCTACTATAAAAAGTTAATTTTTGATTGGTAATATGCATTGCTAAGAACTTCATTTGAACAACTTTAAAGGTGATTTTCTCAATATTTTGATGTTTTTGCACCCTCAGATTCCAGATTTTTAAATAGTTGTATCTCAGCCAAATATTGTCCTGTCCTAACAAACCATACATCAGCGGAAAGCTTATTTATTCATCCCTGTAATTATATAATTTAGAAAAAATTTACCCTTACGACTGGTTTTGTGGTCCTGGGTCACATTTTTGCTAAGTTGGAGGAGTTTTTTCCATCATATTCTCACTATATTATATTTTATGAGCCTATTGTTTTATATGCCAGCCTTTACAGATTTATACCACAAACACACCTTCTCTGACAGCAGCTGTCGTCTCCTCTTGATGATGTCACAGCGGATAGCGCTGCGCTCACGACTCACGCTTTCTTCAAAATTCTGTTTGACGCGCAGAATCTCCAACTGAACATCAGAACACTGCGGGGAGAAACCACGCTCCCTACACACACAAACACACAATAAATGTCAAATAATGTCAAATTTACTATGATGCAGTACAGCACATATGAGTTACTGTGCTATGTAGCGTGTGTGATGGTTTAGTACGTAGTATGTACCCGTGTGTTTGCACGTCTCTGATGTGTCGCGCGCTGCTGCTGAACGCGTCACTCGCCACGGCCTGAAGACTCTGGAAACTCTGCAGCAGGAAGCGGCGCTGCGCGTGTCGCCCGGCCAGCAGCGCTCTCTGATTGGCCAGAAGCACATCGAGCACCTCCTCCAGAGCGTCCTGAGGGTGGAGCCACAGCACACATTTATAACATTCCCAGAATGCTACCAATTTCATGCTTTTTGACTTGACTTGGACACTGCTGAATTTACATTTATTTATTTTACGCAAAGTGACTTTTTATGGGCACATCAGTGGTTTCTACTTCGGTTAAATGCAAATTCAAAATTCTCATAAGAACAGATGCATGGAGCCCAAGCTCAAGTCTTTAGTTCACCTAAAGAGAGCGATGTAGCGTAGATCACGGTGCCGCCGACCGGAAAACGCAGCGGCACCTGGCCGTTTCCACTTCACCCTGCGGTCCGACTGTGAGCTCACGCTACACACACAGCAGCCGAGCACCAACTAGGAGAAACACCAGTGCGGACGTCAGCTCACCTGACAGCTGTAGTACTGCAGCAGGAGTCTGTCGGCGGTGGATTTCTCCAGCTCTCCCATTCGGGCGGCCTCCTCCAGCTCCTCACCGAAGATCTTGTGCAGCTCAAAGCGCCGTCGTAGCGCCTGCTGCCTCTGTGCCTGCGCCGACGCGTGCTCGTGCCTGACCAGGAGCCGCTTCTGCAGACGCTTCATCTCTTCTTTATGAAGCTTCTCCAGTAGAGAACGAACCTCCAGCACGTCCTGATAACATACGACACGCACGGGTCAGATCGGCCGCTGCTCTGACTCGCCCGTTTCTGTCATGATTTCAGTACAAATATCAAAACATTCTTAAATCAAGACACTTTTACTTGAGAAGCAAAATGACACGATACGAAGTCTTGATTGACTGAAGTTTCCGCTTAAACAAGAACAAATATCAAGCAGTGGGCTCAAAAACAAACTTAATTCAAAGGGCAAACAGGATTGCTTTCTGACATATTTGCAGATATTTCTCATAGTTGCAGTTTTTGAAGCAGAAACTTAAAATTAATTTTATCTTTTTTTTTCAGAAAACAAGTCTTAAAATTGTAAATAATTGTGCTTCTCCAATAAATGTCTCTTGATTTAATGTTTAGAAATTTGCACTGGCAATCAGCGTTCTTCAGAGGAGCGTCACCTGCGTCCGCGGCACACGTTGGAACAGTCGTTCTGCGTGTGACGTTTCGCTCATCTGTTTGCGCTGCTGCGTTTCCATCTCCTCCTGCGTCTCCAGGTTACACTGAGCGGCGAGCGCCGCCATCCGCGCCACGTGCTCCTCCTGGACTTTTCCTTCCATGCCCACGATCTGCCCGTGAACGACTCCGAGAACGCGCCTCTCGCCCTGATCGCTCACACGCCCCGCCGCCCGAACGCCCGCCAGCAGCACAGACAGCAGCCCCTTAAACATCTGCACCCGCACGCGCTCCACCCACACCGCGGCGCGCGCTAGAGACGACACGTGCAGACTGACAGACACACGTGTGTTTATACTGTGTTCATGTATGGAATATATTTTTACACACACACACACACACACTCACCTGTCAAGCGCTTGAATCATGTTTTGTGGATCCTCCAACATCACAATATCCACAAACTTATCCTCAAATGCTGCCTCCTCATTGGCTGACGCAGTGATGTCACACTCATATGGCCCCGCCTCCTCATTGATGCTGCTTCTCTAGAAATGTAGAAACAACATTATTTATTCACAGCTGCACTTCATCCACGCATGCAATGATGGGGCTGATCACACACACACACACACACGCACACAGCGCTGAGACTGGAATGAACTGACCATGTGTCGAGTGCAGCTGCGCAGTCGTCTGCGCCACAGGAAGTTCACACTGACAACACTGAGAGATGCCAACAGGAGCGTCAGGAGAAACGAGAGCATAAAACCAATGAGGAGAAGAGAGCGGTCCACATCAGCCTGCTGGATTAAACACATGCACAGATAAAACACAAACACTCCCATGTAACCAGCTACTGCTGCTGGTGTGTGTGTGTTTGTTTACCTGTTCAGTTGCGTTTATCCTCACAGTGAAATTGGCGATCACTGGACCAAATAGATGAATGTCATTCTGAAATACAATTGATCAGTTTCATCACATTTGCCAAAAACAATAACATCAGGATCAACAAGGTCCAAGTCATCATCACCCCCCACCCCCACCCCCACCACCACCACACACACACACACACGTTTGTTTTTGTGAATTGTGGGGACTTTCCATAGACTTCTATAGATTTTATACTGAACAAACGATATTGTCTGTCCCCTAACCCAACCCTAACCCTAAACCTAGCCCTCACAGAAAACATGTTTGCATCGTTACACTTTCAGATAAACATCATTTACTATTTTTAATCATTTTTAAACAATGTCAAAAATTTCAGGTTTTACTATCCTTGTAGCAAAAACAAGTACACACACACACACACACACAGCAAGCAGCAGATGGACAGACAGGCAAATGTGAATGTGGATACCTGAGTGGCGTTGGAGAAGGTCAGAAACGCTGGGAGAGTGAGAATCTGGTTTCCGTTTCCTTTCACACTCATTCTGTACAAAACCACATACTGAGATCCAGCTACACACACACACACACACACACACACACACACACACACGTCTGGTTTATTATCTTTGTGGGGACTCTCCATAGGTGCAATGGTTTGTATACTGTCCACACTGTATTTTCTATCCCCTAACCCTAACCCTACCCCTAAACCTAACCCTTACAGAAAACATTCTGCATTTTTACTTTCTCAAAAAAACTCATTCTGTATGATTTATAAGCTTTTAGTACCCATGGGGACCACAAGCCGGTCCCCACAATGTCAAAAATTTCAGGTTTTACTATCCTTGTGGGGACATTTGGTCCCACACACACACACACACACACACACACACGCACAGTGAGTACATGTTTGTTTTCTACAGTGTGTTTTTTTTTAGCTATGATTTGGTCTGTGACACATCTATGCCTATAATTATAGGAGTCATGAACAGCTTTTTTTTAATTATTTTGTACTGTTCTCTGAGGTCCACTCAAGTCAAGTCAAGTCAAGTCACCATTATTTATATACTGCTTTTAACAATACAGAATTGTGACAAAGAATTGTGTATCCTTACATCTAAAAACTTTAGATGTAGACTTTAGACTTTAGAACTCTAGACTTTAAAAATTTAGAAGCAGTCATTTATTTTCTGTCCACGCTTTGATCCTCTCATCAGAACGCCCTGTTTGAACAAGGACTGTAGACTCGGAAATAAACGCCCACTGCTCTGATTGGCTAACACCTGTGCACGTTTGACAGCCTACAATCCTCACAGATGGACACACAAATACTCAGTACATATCAAACGATCTGTAATAACAAACAAAGCAATGGTGGCTGTGTAATAAAAACAGTTTCTCCAATATAGTCAGCGCAGCACCATCTTTTAGCTTCAATCTTTCTGAAAACCCAACGTTTGGTGGCTTGTTTGTAAACAAATCCACGGTAAAATGAAGTGAACTAAAATTACTGTTTAAAATTAAATTTCATCTGCTCTTTCCTAAGGTTGGGATCAGTAGGAAGGCAATGCAAAGACAACTCGGCACTGCACAGCATCTTGATGTATTCGGACGGATCTTTATCGTTTGGTTTCAACGTTGACCTGTGTTCACCTCTCGTTATTTACACTACGTGCGTGAATCGGTGGGCGGGGCCTAAACAGGCAGTGATGTAGAAGCAGGCGTTGCGGAGGCGCCGTTTAGCCGCACCATTACATCATAGAGCGGCACATTCCACAAGCTGTCATTTTGTCAGACTGCCTTCAATATAAGCTGTTTTCAGACTAACATGAAAGTTTTCAGTTACTTAAAGGATGTACAATGGCCTCTTATATGTCACAAGATCAAGGGATTTTTGATTTCTCACTTTAAGTCTATGATGTTCTCATGTATGTAGCAAGATAAATGTGTGTAGACTATAAAAAAAAATATTATATGATTGCAATTTAACTCTACAATATTAAAAATGCTACATTAAAATACTGTTGAGTATACCATTGCTTGGAAGCAAACAAAAAAAAAAGAATTTCCTGAAAATGATCAGCGGTTTTATGTTACAATGTACATAGGTAAATAAATGTTTCTTTTAGTGTCGTGTGTTAGCACGATAGTGTTTTATCTTTGTGCATTTGACACAAAAAAACATCAGTTAGATTACCCGGTTTAACGTGTTTTTTTTTTTTTGTAACTTACTCTTTTAAACTGAAAATTTACAGGTTGTTTTGTAGGCGTGTAAAAACTAGGGATGTCGCAATTCTCAATATAATATCGAACCGTTCGGTACGACCTCCACGGTTCAATACGCGCTTGTGAATTGCGGTTTTTCGGTTTTGTTTCTTTCGGAATTTGCTGTATGTTTGAAATAAGGAAACGCTTCCCCGCTTATATTTGAAAAAGCAACATACGCAGAGCATCTTCCATTCTAATGACATGCAATGATAAGCCTTTCTAAACCTGTTGTCCAACAAAAGAGTTATAAAAACAAAAGTTATGAAAAACATTATAACTTGTTTTTAATTCACAACATCAGTCGAGTGTTTGAAATAACTTCCTTATGTGATCTGATGTGGATTCTTATCACAGAATGAGGCAGACGATAAATTCTATACTCATATTCTATGTATGTCGATTAGCATGGCTTTATGAAAATACACGAGATGGCTTGAAGAACACAGAAAAACCATATATTATTGTAGACGAGTGTTTATTGTCCTTACATTTCATCATTCAAAACGTTTAACGTTATATTTTTTTTATCCATTCAGACTCACAGCAATAGCGATGCCTTTTTTCCACATTAGCGAAGCTGGAACGGAACGTCATCAGTGCTACTTCTTTGACGCATATGTGGATTTTCTGCACGAGGGCGCCCTCGCGTCCAGTATGAATGAAATCCATTGTATTTTGCTTAAAAATCGAAAAAATAAAACCTCTCTCAAAAGAAAAAATAAGCAGACATATACTAAACCACGCTTTTTTTTTCAATGTACAGTGGTTTATAAGGGAGTATTTTGTTAATTTGTTGCAAAAAAAAAAACACACACTGAAGTGGTAAGATATCAGAACCGAACCGAACCGAACACCGTGGCTAAAAACCGAGGTACGTATTGAACCGTGGACTAACTGTATTGCTGCATCCCTAGTAAAAACCATTACAGTATTTTTAGAGAACAATTGTTCTCCCCGACAGGATGTTTGTACCGCGCAGTGAGTCGGTGCTGAAGGTCTGGAATCCTCTCTCCTGGACGCTCCCGTTGGTCTGCAGCAGTGTGACGTCAGACACCGAGTCACGGATACAGAGCTGCGACAGATCACGACCCTCCTGTGGGTTACTGACCACCAGCCACACGAGCACCTGCGGAAACGCACCGTCTGCGTCCACCTGTAACACGACCGGCAATATAACACACATCAACACACACAGGGAGGAGAACAAGGAGTCAAACACACCTGAGCACATTTGTGGAATGAGACTCCAAACGCTGAAGGCTTTGTTGCGCTCTGAATGAAACACACATCAGATCAGACTGTAAACAGCAGCCAGAACAAAAAACACAACAGAGAAAGCAGACCGTTGAATGACTGACAGATATTAGTGCACATTTTACCAGATGAGAGGTGTGTCTGGTGGTTCTCTGGCCCGCCCACCGACCAAATAAGGTGTAAGAGGCGTGGCCTGAGATGGAGTCCTCTGTGTGACGCTGTGAAGAGCTGATACTTCGCCTGATCTCTGTTAAAAAAACAAAACAAAACAATAAAAACTACTGTCTGTTCTTTATTTGTTTGTTTTTACAAACACCTAACAGATGTTTACTTTAAGATATAAAAAGAACATGAAACAAGAAACCTTTTTTGCGCTCTAGTTTCTCCAAATCTTTGATCTTGTCCAGATGATCGTCGGACAGGGCTGCATTGATCATGTCTGATTGTCCAGCACGCGCAGCATCTTCGGCTCGCGCGACAAACAGCAGCGCGCTCATAATCACAAAACAGCCATCGATCCACACATCCATTTCCACACGTAGGACATGCAATCACAAACCGACGCGTTTGCCGCCAGACGATTAAACGACCTCACCGCGAACGACTCACGAGCGACCCGTTAAATTCATGTCGTTTTCTTCGGGCTTCTGTGTCACCAGCAGCACTGCTCTTTAAAGGCTGGAAAAAACGCTAAACGTGTATGCAAACATCTCATGAGTGACCGAGAATTTCGCCGTTTGTTTTTCTATTTCCGTTTTGCACAACTTTTCCAAACATTGGAAACTGCGGGAAGCCCCGCCCCCGCGCGCTTCTGATTGGCTCAATGAACAGCATTCCTCAGGCGATGCCGCGATTCGATTGGCTGCAAACCCTGCCAAACAAAAAAGTAACAGACAAGACAAAAAGTAACAGAACAGCGGACACAGCAGAAGAATATGTGCTTGAATCGCGCTCGTTAACCGTGCGTTTGAGATGCGCTTTAACGCCTCATCGGACTCGTGCTCGGAAATTGTGCTGACTGAGCCGTCAGAGCCCCGGGGCGTGATGTGGGGTCCGGTAACGGGCGCCGCGGTGTTCGGTGCGAGTCTGGCGCTCATCGCAGCCGCGCTGCTCTACGCGTGTCATCGGAAACGGCCGTTCATCATCGCTGCACCGGTGAGAGCCGCTACTGCTTTGCGCTTCATTCTCATGTTAGGCACTTGACGCTGAGTTAATAAACCCCTGCAAGGAATGGCCATCGTTTGGTTAGTGGAGTTGTATACACCTCATAATAACTAGGCTTTCAGCACTGCATGTTGTGTCAGTGAGCACACATCACATCATAGACCTCGGTTGTTTTTATAGAAGGTTAGTTCTTGTGACTACAGACTAAACCCTAAAAGAAGCTGAAACAGTCAGCTTGAGCTGATTTGTCCATTTGTCTGAGACTGGTGTGTGTTAGTGTGAAGGTCTGCGGAGGCGTCTGGAGGAGTGTGAGGAGGAGAGCGACTGTGACAGCAGGAGAACACAAGCGGAGGCAGAAGCTGCTGAAAGAGCCGTACGTACCACAAACTCCAGCTTCACTCCATCACCGTGTGAGAGTCTAAAATGAGACATTGACCTACTGAAAAGGACGACATGGAAATTTTCCTTGCTAGTCTGTTTATGTGCGGCCTCATCATTTGAGTAAAGACAGATTTCTTCTGTTCTTCTTCTTCTCTCAGGAGCGGCGTCGGTCGGTGGTGAACGGCGACGTGGCTGCGTTTGCGCTGAAGGCGAGGGTCGTGTATCCCATCAACCAGAGATACAGAGTGAGTCTTGGGGCCGCATGCATAAAGCCGCTCAGAGTAAAAGTTTAGTCCAAGTGTCTCAAAATTCTAAGAATGATGTCATTTTACTCTTATTCCTAGACTACGAGTGATTCATAACGGTCCCTAAGTGTTAAGACTAAATTATTTAGGAGAGCTGGAGAGGCCTCCTAACCTAGTTAGGAGTAACAAGACGGCAGCAAAGAGGAGGAGACGCACACTTTCCAATGAACATTGACAAATTGGAGTTGATAAAACAATACAAACGTCATCATCACGATTTTTGTAAATGACCAAGTAAGAAACTTAATAACTTCTTCCACTCTACAAATCAATGCTCTGACTGTGGACATTAAAGCAGTAATTACCTTTTTTTCGCTAAAACAATGCAGCAATGCACCGGTGATGACACAGTAAGCAGGATCTTAAATATGGTGACACTAACCCTAACCAACTGCTACAGATCGTATAAATGCACAAACAGCTTGTAACACTCCAAAGACAACAAGAGGAAAACAAGAAAACGCATCATATGACCCCTTTAAGAATCAGTCTTACACTTTACTGAAAGTTGCTTTTAGCTTCTTTATTAAAGTCTCCTACTCTTAGAAAAGTCCTACTTTTCACTAAGAATTTTTGTGACACTTAAGTCAAAGCTTAAGACTATTCTTAACAGCATTTCTGAGTTTTATACATACAGCCCTGATCTCCAGTCAGTCAGAGCTTCAGTCCTGACACGTCATTAACGTGTGTGTTTGATGAATGTTAGCCGCTAGCAGACGGAGCCTCCAACCCTTCCCTGCATGAGCCGCCCAAGCGCCAGGCCCCGCCCAGCCAAGACTCCGCCTCCTCGCTGGGTGACGATTGGCCGAGTCAAGAGAGGGATGATGATGATGATGACAGCAGTCAGTTCGTCTCCTGCGGCCCCTCGTCTAAAACAAACACCAGTCACGTGTTTAGGAGAGTCCAGCACTACCCACAAACCCCATGTCACTCACGGTCAGTCACACTCACTCACACACACACACACACACACACACACACGTTACAGCTGAAACACACAGTGGCTGGATTTTTGTGCTTTCGGGCAGGTGCTTTTATCCAAAGCGATTTACAAATGAGGAATACAACAAGCCATTAATTTTAAGGGGAAATAACAGAAGTGCTATCAAGTCAACGTTTCAAACATCTTCCAGTCGTTCAAGCTGAAACACAGAGAGATTTAAGAAACAGTGAAAGCATGGGAGACGATTTTTCACTCCCCCTAAACCCTGTACAGCGCAGGTGTGAAGAAATGTCCAGATACGCAGCAGTGGCGATTTATTCTCAGTGCTGATATTTGTGTGTTTTTGCAGGGTGAGTTTGCTGTGTTTGACTCTACAGGAGCTACAGCTGCACACGTCACTGCTGCAGCAGCAGAAGTACACGGTAAAACACACATCAGCACACAGCTGTCCGTACATTATATACCGGTGCGTTCGCTTGAAGATTGGTGACAAATGACCGAGAATTCACCAGATAATGACATTAGGTGACATTTATTCATTTAGCAAATGTTTTTCACTTACACGTGCAAAAAAACAGCAGCAATTTCTGATTTTTTTTTTTTTTGTTGTTGTAAATGTGACCTGCCGATACTGATTTTTGCCAAACGCAATTTTCTTTCTAAGAGCTATAATTGACAGCATATACAAAAAAATCTATTTTTTAATGCAGTTTTTTTTTTTTTACAGTTTTATGCAAACGTTTGGGAACCCCTTGCAGAATTTGTGAATAGTTTTAACAAAATAAGAGCGATCATACAAAATGCATGTTTTATTTAGTACTGTCCTGAGCAAGATATTTTACATAAAAGACAAAAAAAATCGCTAAAATGATTCAAATAACCCTCTGCAAAAGTTTGGGAACCCTTGGTTCTTAATACTGTGAGTGGTGATGATCTACAACTGTTTTTTATTTTTTTGTTTTGTGATGGTTGTTCATGAGTCCATTGTTTGTTCTGAACAGTTGAACTGAACAGTGAAAACGGCTGATTCCGGTCTCTGGCTGTTCGGTCGGTGCATCTCTAGTATTAGCAGCACCAAAACCGTTCAGATGAAAACCAGACTAGAGCTTTCTTTGTAGTGGCAATAGAAGGTGCTTTATTTGTGTGTATCTGTATCTGTATGTGCCTTTCATGATGTAACTCATTATTGTTCTTCTCTGTGGATCTGCTGCAGATGTTCCTGCAGATTCTGCGAATGTCGTTGGGTGACAGAGAGCACGCAGGCGTCATTCACCAGCAGCAGCGGCAGGTGAGTCACGCGATCGTCAGGCGACGTAACGGTCCAGCGGCGGGCTCACAATGCGGATTCAGCTGCGTATTGTTCGTCTGACACATGGTTCATTAAACGTGTTCATTGTCTTGCAGGAGGTGGAGCTGCTGATGAGGGGCGTGTCTGTGGATGAGGGGGCGGAGACTGACGCGGTTGTGTCTATAGAAGAGGTGGAGAAAACGGGACGGGAGCAGCTGGAGCGCTCACTGCAGACGGTAACCATCGCTGGCTGTGTTCAGCATGTCATATATTGATTGTAAAGCGGCATAGTGTAGTGCATGATTTGGGACGCACCTGTATATTTTATATGCAGCATGTCTGTCACGTGTCAGTTTGTGACACGCTCTTTACGTTCACATGTATTCAGGCCGTGAGTTTCGCAAAGCAGTTGGAGCGGCTCAGGCAGACTCTTCACCGCACGTTTTCCAGTGACGTCTCAGAGGAAGTGACGCGTAGCGTGATCGGGTGCCTGCGACCGACGGAGGACGTTCTGGCTGAGGTTCAGGCGTCCGTTCTGAAGGTGAGTATCGCGCACTGCGGTCGTCACGTTCACACCACCACCCGACTCAGACTGACGCCGGTGTTTGACAGATGCTGCTGGAACGCTTTGAGTGCTGGCAGGAAGTGTCCGATGGCCTGAGAGAGAAGACGGCGCTGCTGAAACGGGAGGCGGAGCTTATGCTGAAAGCCACCGGCCAATCAGTGCATGAGCTGAGAGCTGACGGACAGCTGGACAAACAGACTCTCAGTGACGTGGAGACTGCAGTTAATGAAGCACTGGAGCAGAGCGCCGACGGTACCGACATGACACGTGACCAACATCGCAGCTGTGCTCTCATACCTCTTATTTCACTCCTGTGTGTGTGTGTGTGTGTAGAGATCAGACGTCAGACTGAAGAGCTCGCACTCAACCACTGTCAGAAGGCCTGTGTGAGGAGGAGGAGGATGATGAAGGCTCAGAGCTCTGAGTGGAGTCATGTGTCAGACACACAGACAGACGCTCCTCTCATGATGAAGGTGAGAAACACAGCGACCTCTCATCTGCTGGAGATTCTGTCTCTCCGTCCGTCGGTCTGTTTCACTGTCTGTCTGCGCAGGTGTTTGCTGAGCTGCAGATGAGACACTGGCATCAGAGGAGAGACTTTGAGCTGCAGCAGGACACAAGAATCACAGATGCTCTGTGTGAACGCTGGACGGTCAGTTTGTGTGTGTGTGTGTGTGTGTGTGTTTATAATCTGTGTGACGTGTATATCACTAGTGTGTTTGTGTTTATTGTCACACAGAGCTTGTGTAGTAAGTGCAGCCGACGCATTGCTGATTTGTGCTCAGAGTTCGTCCTCAGCAGTGTAACTGCAGGCTCCGCCCCTTCAGCAGACCAGGGCCAATCAGTGCTGCAGAGCATGAAGCTCACCGTCACCAATCAGATGCAGCGAGAAGAGAGACACGCCCAAGCGCGTCTGCACACGCTCAGAGAGCAGCTGCGGCGACGCGGACAGGTGATGCAGTCACATGCGGTATATTGACGAGCATTATGGGATGTACTGATCTGCATTATGGGATGCCGCAGGTTTGGACGGAGGACGAGGCTTTGACGCGTGCGTGTCAGAATCACTTTGGAGAACAGCAGCGTGAGGTCGTCACGGCGACGGTTTCCAGGTGTTCAGATATGCAGATGAGGTGAGTCCACGATGGACAGATGGAGCCGTTTGTTCGTTTTGTAATGTATTGATTGACTGATGGATTTGATTGGTTGCAGTTGTGCTCTAATTGAAGAGCAGCAGCATCTTTTGATTTTGGAGTTTCAGAGAATTTTAACAGCTCGATGTTTTTACCTGCAATCTGTGAAAGAGATGAAACTGAATCAGTTGACCGTACAGACGGATACACAGGTACACACACACACACACACACACACACTCACTCGCAGTCATGAACTCACACATACACACTCATTTATACACACATACAGACTCGGGCCCAACTTTCCGTTGTCTCCAGGACTCCTGTGTCGCCATGGAAACGGCCCCATCTGACGCGGCTGCGATTGGTCAGAATCTTCTGCACGAGCAGCTGTCGGAGCTGGAAGCCGCTGCTGACATGCTGCAGGGACACGCCCACTTCCTGGTTGGACACGCCCTCGCCCGAGCGGCACGCCTGCAGATCGGCGGAGCGTCTGCTGGAGACAGACAGGTGAAGGTCAGTAGGGTGTGGCGTATCGTTATCGGTCATTTTTCAAATGTTGGCATCTGCCGATAAGTTTTCTGTTTGGCCGATATGTTTGTGACTTTTATTTTGACAGTGCGCCAGACTTTTGTTTTGATGACGGAACAGCAGCGTCCGTCATTTTTACTCCATGCTGTATGTAAAAATAGGCTCGTTTGAGATGAGCAAATTCTGTGCAGAATCGATCACCGGTGATCACCGCAAGATGCATGCCGGTTAGAAATGTGTCCGAGTTACGTCCGCCTTGCGCTGATGTCCTGCTGACGTGTGCCAAAAAACAGTAGCTCTCCACCCACTGCGCTGACCAAAAGCACGATGGGAAACGCCTGGATGACGACACAGCTTAAAGCTCATTGGTCCACAACCGTGATGTTGCCGTTCTTTTCTAAAATGTTTTATTTTTTAATCTAATATCATTTGGTTATGTGTTTGAATATCTCCAAACGCTATGCCAGTGCGATCTCTGCGTGAGCTATGTGATCAGTGCTGGTCTGTAGGTTTGTGGGCAAAATAATGAAAATGGGCCCCACTAGTGTAAAAAACTGTCACAGAAATTTGACTAGTGAAGATAAAGCACATGAAATGACTATTTCAATATTTAAGCGTGAATGTGCATTAATTGTAACACATATTAAAAAAAAACATATGTAAAAAAAAAAATGTAAGCAAATCAAATAAAACAATAGGAGTGCAAGTAAGCTTAAGTAAAGTATACACAAAAACCAAACAGAATAAACATAGGCCTTAATATTCATGAATGATAGGAAATGCAGGCTATTCTGCTTGTTTTTAAGGATTGATTGATGATCACATGAAAAAAAAAATCCTTATTGAATTACATTGGATCTGGATCTGTAATTAATTAACTTAACATGCTAAATGTGGCTCATTTTTTCCTTATATGACAAGTCTGTCTGTGATCATGGGCATCACTGTATGTAAAAAACAAACAAACAAACAAAAAAAACCAAATACTATTACCATTTCTACCACAACTTCACTTTAATCTCTCTGTGATTCTTTCATGTCAAATAATTTAAAAATAGCATTAATGTGTAACAAGACTTCATTTCAAGAGAGGTAATATTAAGTGATTTCTAAAATCTAAACTGTAACAACAAAATCTGAACTGTAACAAGAGGTTTTCTGACATTATTTACCCAAAAATTATAAAGAACGCTGAGTTTGTTGTGCCTTTGTGTAGGACTGCACAATTTGGCCAAAACGTTGTTTTTATCAATATGACTAATTCTGAATAAAAACATTAAACAAAACAATAATTATTGTTACTGATTATCAATATATTTTACAGAAAACTGCAGCATGACCTGTTAACATACAGGAGGCCTAATTATAAATGTTTAGAAAGCTGTAAGAATTTATTATAAAATTAATTAAGATTTAAAATCTTTGACAAAAAAAAAGTTTAAGTAATATATGTAATACATGTAATAGAATGTTTAACTCATACAGGAAATCGCTATAATACGGACAAAGGTGTACGCTTTCGCGTAGCTTAAAACTCAGAGACATTTTAACTCATGAAACACGGAGACAGATCTGTACGATTGAGACTAAATGGATTATCTCTGTTCTTCGAGCCATATCGGGCATTTTTATATGAATATGCAATGCTAATAAACAGCCTTTGTCACTTTATAGAATACTATATAAAATAATGATTTTGCCTCATTCTGTGATGGGAAACCACGTCATATCAAAAAAGGAAGTTATTTCAAAAACCCGACTGATGAATTTGGAGCAAAATCATGTCATTAAAACGTTCTCGGTAGACAGGTTTGTAAACAGATCCATGCAAAATCCATGCACGCGTTCTACTGAGGTAAATTTGAACGCACAGACTTTTTTTTTCTTGGTATGTTCGACACATATGCCGCACTATTCAGCACTGGTGCGCGTTATCTTAGTTGCGTTAAGGTGCGTGCGGCTTTAAGTTGCGCTGCGCACACCGATCGGTGTATGACATTAAAGTACCGCAAGAGCGGGTTGAAAGCATGCAGAGCTGTCTGCGCTCTATAGTTCTTGCGGAACTTTGATTTTAAAAACGGATCTTTCTGCGCAGCGTCGCCTCAAATCGAACGCACCTAAAAATCCAATGGACAACCTCCGCCTGTATCGCCTGTTGGACGGGCCGGCACTGTATGTGATTGTTGTCATATTTCTATAAAAATCTAAAATACACGTTTGTATTAAAGTAAAAATGGATGATAAATACGCCTTTCGTACGGAATTAAATAGCAAGCACTTTGAGTGTCTTGTTCATCATATTTATTTTCATATAAAAACAACAGCTGAAACTATATCATGTTTATCAGCAACACAGCACGAGTGTGATAACGCGATATCCGCCTTTGATCTCGTAGGTGTCTGTTCTACTTCGAGAGGTCAGATCTGCCCGTCTTGACTGCACTTATTTCACTCCTCCGCCTACTCTCACCTTCAGTTCAGGCGAGGAGCATCTCAAAGGAGCCTGATGAGTGTTACCTTATCCTAACTTTCCAGAGTGCCTTGTTGGTTACAGTGTTTACTGTCATTTTTATTTGTATATTTTTACAAATTTCTTTAATTTGTCATCCAAAGTATGTTTATTTTACACATTTATAATATTAATGTAATTCATTTTCAAATTATTTCAAATTTCTCAAATATTAATTAAAATAAATATTATTATAAATGATAATTAAAATATAAAAAATATACTTGTATATATCGGCCATCGATTAAACCTCACGTTTATCATCATGTCACACTGAAGGTAGTGAGTGTAAATGCTGAGCGATATTGAGACTTCATGCAGATCACAGGCTAATCGACGTGAATGCAAAACACTGTATAATAATAAAAGGTGATCAGGAAGTCGTGTGTTTGACGTTCAGACACTCTGTCTGTCTGCAGGAGCGGCTGATCGACGCCGTGTCTGAAAGCGTCTATGTGACACGCGATTCTGTTTCGTCTCTCGTCCACAAATATTTCTCTCGGATCCAAAACACGAGCCTCACGCCGCACAGCAGCGCCGACGGTACGAGTCCTGACAGTGTCTCCTACTGCTGGAGGCTTTGTGAAAGTGAAAGAGCTCGAGTCGTGTTCATTTCTCTAATGCTTGATATAATGTTGATACTGCTTCCAAGTAGCTTTACAGTAATAAATGGGAAAGTCAGCGTTGCAAAGTTCTGTCAGTTATTTTAATTACAGATTAATAATTCAGTTCAATATCGAAGGAGACCATAAAAAATAAGCCAAACTCCATCAGGTGACTGTAATGAAGGAAAACAACCTCAACAGAAACATTTGAGCAAAGGTTGATGTTTGTCCTGTAGGGGGAGCTCTGAAAACACTCATTCATTCAGAGTGTGTGTGTGTGTGTGTGTGTGTGTGTGTGTGTGTGTTTAGAGGATACAGACACACAGACAGAAAGGACAGCCTGTACTAGAGCTCTACAAACACAACTCACCAACTGGGCCAGAAAACCCACATCTGCTGAATTACATCACAGGTACAGACGCGCACACACTTATTGTTCTTATTGTTTTGTCCTTTTTTTATGTTTAAGTTTTAATCCCTAATTTATTTCACTTAATGTTCATTTTTGTTAGTTGATTGATTTCAGTTAGTTTAACTAAAGTTACCTTGACACACACACACACGTAGTTCTGTAAATGAGTGTCTCATGTGTGTTTAGGGTTGTGGAGCTGAAGAGGACGTGTGTGAAGGAGTTTAAAACGGATCATCACAGTCCAGCACAAACCAACACCTACAGACAGATCAGAGTACGTGCTGAACTCCGTCCGTCTGTCCGTCTGTCTGTCATGGGTGTGATGTAGATTTACATTTTAGGGCTGCGTTTCCCAAAAGCATCCTAACCCTAAGTAGATCATAGATCTACGATCAACATAGCTTACAGTATGATGCTATTGGGGAACACACAGCCCAGGTCAGTTGACAGATCCTGCAGTGCTCAAATCTATATTTATTGCGACATTTATGATGATTTTTATACCTGTGGTTTAAAATGGGTCATTGTCATTTTTTTTTCTGTCTTTATAATAAAGGAAAACGACAGCTGTCCAAAGCCATTTGTGTAGTTGAGCAGTTTTTATTTGTGTAATTAAATGTGTGTGTGTGAGATCATGAATATCACTGGTTTCTTACAGTCAGAGATCATGAGAAATTCCTGCTGTTGAGACTTCGTCTTATCTTTATAAAAGAAAACACTTTTAGTCTTTATAACTTACCACAAATGTAACCCCATATTATCATCTGCATTCCTCAGTTTATTTTTGTTTCCAGATTTGTACATTTTGTGTAAGTACATTGTTGAGGTAAAGCTGTTCATCATTTTTTCTTATAGATTGTTAGATCTAAAATACTATTTGTTTGCAGGAAAATTCAATAACAAACAGCGCTCGTGGTTTCTCTGTTTTTTTATGCTGCGGATTAAATCCGTTTCGTCCTCCGGCTGCACTGGTGGCGCTAATGCGCTGAAACGCGTTTCTAACCGCCACCAAATAAGAGGTTTGCCCAACCGCTCATGCGCCTAATCGGACAGCCAAAATGGCGGCGAGTAACGGCGGAGGAATGGAGGTGGACGCGACAGGTGAGAGAATCACACGTTAGCTCCGCTTACCGTTCTTCATAATGACAGATCCATTTCACTTACTATAAAGAGGACACACGATCACTGGAATAAAAGCACAGATCATCTCGAGCTGCCAGTGAGGCTTGGGCTGTTATGACTGACTGACAGACGCTGCCCCGGGATTGTTTTTGATTGGACAGGGAACCTCATAAGTCCCGCCTCACGAGCGGAGTCTCTTCTGTGATTGGCTGCGTTCGCGTCCGTCAGTCATGTCTGCTGCTGCTTCTTTTTTGGACAATAACAACATCCACAATGTTTGTGGTTTCGCTGCATTTGAGCACTTGTGCGCTCATGTTGATGTTTTGAGGGTGTTTGTCGGGTAACACGAGTTCATTGTTTGAAGATCAAATGTAATTTTCGTGTAATATCGTCATTAAAATGTTTCGAAATGAAAGGACTCCGAATGACACTTCTGTATAAATCAGTCTGTCAAACTGAACCAACGTAATGAGCGAATTTGACATACAAAGAGAAAGAAGTCGATATTTCAGTGTGGAGATGTTTATGGCAGTGCCTGAAGGTGTTTTTAATCATCACACAGTTTCTCAGAACCTTCATTTTAGCTGCGAATTCTAAAAATGTTTTGCTAACGGTCCCATTAATTTGTGCAAACGTTATTTTTGAATGTCATTGGAAAACATTGTTTTTTTAACGTTTTTTTCCTTGCCTATGTGAACGATGTTCCATTTTCTACTTTTGTAAACATTATGGGAAAATTACGTTTGAATGTCGTCTGAACCGATAACTAATACGTGATATTGTTTTAAAAAACAAAGTTAAAGTCCAATTAAAACGCTCAGGAGCATTGCATAAGTGATATCTTTATGCTGATGTTTTGGGAATGTTATCAGCCGATAACTTAGAACAAAAGTTCTATTAATGCTACTGGAGAAATGTTTGTTCATAAATTGGAGAGAACCTTGTCATTACATGTTAGTTGAGATTTAGCAATAGTCAGAAATTGTAAATGGGTTTTACAGAGTCACATCTTCATCATGATTTTTCAACGAGAGTGAAATCTGTGTGTGTGTGTGTGTGTGTGTGTGTGTGTTTTGGCAGTGAGCCCCAGTGTGATGGCGTCTGGTGTCACGGGCAGCGTGTCGGTAGCTTTACATCCACTCGTCATCCTGAATATCTCCGATCACTGGATCCGGATCCGCTCGCAGGAGGGACGAGCCATGCAGGGTTAGTGTGTGTGTGTTAGTAAAGCAGACACATCCTCGTACTCAAAGGTAAAAACTCTTTGTAAATAAAAGCAGTCATGTTACTGTTTTCATGTATTGTTTGTGTGTGTTTGCAGTTGTTGGCGCTCTGATCGGAAAACAGGAGGGCAGAAACATCGAGGTGATGAATTCATTTGAGCTGCTGTTTCACACCGTAGAAGATCAGATTCACATCGATAAAGAGTATTATTACACTAAAGAAGAACAGTGTGAGTACTACACACACACACACACACATACATTCACACTGTCTGTAGTGATTCCTAATGTTTGAGTGTTGTGTGATGCTGGTTTTCCTCTGTCAGTCAAGCAGGTTTTTAAGGACATGGAGTTTCTGGGCTGGTACACGACCGGCGGCGCTCCAGACCAATCAGATATCCACATTCATAAGCAGGTGGGTGGAGCCGAAGATGAACTCCTCCCATCAGTGTGTTGTGTCGTACTGAAACTGTGTGTGTTTTTTGTAGGTGTGTGAGATCATCGAGAGTCCGCTGTTCCTGAAACTCAACCCCATGACCAAACACACTGACGTGAGTCACACACACACACACACACACACACACAGACTAAACACAGAACGTGTTTCTGAATCCTGACCTTTAACCTTTGTGTGCGCAGCTGCCAGTCAGCGTGTATGAATCTGTGATTGACATCATCAGCGGAGAGGTGAGTGTGTGTGTGTGTGAATCTGAAATGGTCCAAAAGTTGTCAGGTTTGTAGCTTGACCATTTTCCTTTTCATTTTGAGTGATTACCTGTGTGTGACGTAATGAGGTAACAATCACCCTTCCTACTGTAAACTCAACTTAAAAGTTGAACTTTGAGTGATGTTGATCATAACACATGGACTTGAGTTCCAGGTCTAAGGCCCTGTTTACACCAGTGCGTTTTTTATTTTAAAACAGTTTTTGTTTCAGAAACGATCTCTGTCTAAACTACAGAACCAAACACGCATGTCACGTGAACGTTCACGCAGGTACAACCATAGATGGCTGGGCAAAAAAATTATGACAATTTTTTTTTTTTCATATCAGTCGATATCAATAATTATCAAGATAAATGTCAAATCTTTATTTCTTTCAAGTTTAAAGTCAGATTTTTGCTCCAAAGTGAAAGTTGTAGAAGCCAGACCATTAATTATCCATAACACAATAAATATCTAAATAGAGAAATTAATTTCTACATGTTCTAATGAGTTATATTGTTTCAAATCAAGAAACAGGTTTGGGTTGTCTGATAATGATAATGAATGAATGAATGAATGATCGCATTTATATAGCGCTTTCATTGTGTATTGCCATACACCCAAAGCGCTTTACAATCATATGGGGGATCTCTCCTCAACCACCACCAGTGTGCAGCATCCACTTGATGATGTGACAGCAGCCACAGGACAACGGCGCCAGTGTGCTCAACACACACCAGCTACAGGTGGAGAGGAGAGAGTGATAGAGCCAATTCAATGAAAAGGGAGTATTAGGAGGCCATGATTGACAAAGGCCAGAGGAGGGAATTTGGCCAGGATAATGATATCACTTTTTTGTCTCTTAGAAATGTACATTTGATAGTAGCTTGCAGAGGTACATTTTTGTTCATTATCAATCAGTAACATCTCTAAAAAATTGTAGCAACCTCCGTTTTATATGGTTAAATTTATTCTGATCCAGTTTTTTTTTTTTTTTTTAATTAAGCATTGGTCTCCCATAGTAGCAAGCGTACATTTTAAATCATGATAAACTCAGTTAAAGGGGTCATCGGATGCCCATTTTCTACAAGTTGATATGATTCTTTAGGGTCTATTATATACTTTGGTTAAAAATTCTCAATGGTTGTGTAAAACAACACCCTTTTTACCTTGTCAAAATCAGCTCTGCAAAAATCATCTCATTCTGAGGGATTGTTCCTTTAAATGCAAATGAGCTCAGCTCGCCCCGCCCCTCTCTTCTCTCTGTGGAGTGACGAACCTGTTTACTTTAGCTGCATTTAGCTGTGAAACTTGCTAACTAGCAGGTTATTAGGAAAAGTGATTGCAGAGATTCATAAAAACCCCTTATGCTCACTTCTGCTGTAAGTGAAGCTGGATCACGAATGATTCGCGTGAACATAGACGGATATATGTAGATCGGGAGCCGCATTCCCTTCACAAACAAACGTAATCCACTGCATCTTCAGCGGCTCAGATGTCGGGAGTAAATGACGACCACTATGTTCATTATTACATTCAGCAACACAACACCTCAATCACTCAATCAGAGATATTCGTGTCTAACTTACATCCCTGCTCCGGCATCCAAACAAAGAGGCTGGACTGTTACAGCTGATTTGAGGTAAAACGCTCATGTCAATCAACTATGGTGTATCCTCTGTCATGTGACGCCACACCGACAGGCATCTGAGAACGGCTCGACTTGAAAAAGGGGATATTATTTTTACAGATTAATTAAAAACCACTGCATGGATTTTTATCATTATAGGGTAGATTTGTACATACACTGACAACACACATTAATGTTCAAACAACATGTAAAAGTGAACTTTGCATTCGATGACCCCTTTAAAACCACACATAATGGTACCTCAATACCATGGTAAAAATATAACTACATGGTTTTATAGGTAGCCTATTTGTAGGAAGAACATGTATTTGTGATTAAGCTATAGCTTAATCACAAATACATACATACTATAATTATATACTGTTACTCCTGTAATAAAATTCAGTGTGAATATCCCACATTGCTGCCTCAATACCATGGTGCAGTGAGTGTTACTACAGTAAATCCATGGTAAATGATGGTGACGTGTAGATTGAAAAGTCTTCTGATTGTCTCGTTGTACACAGCTTTAAACTAGTTTGAATCCGAGTTGTTTGTGTTTATCGCTGAATTCAAGTGTTTCACACTCACAGCGCTGTTCAGTGCTCGCGTGACGGAGTAAACATCTTCTGTAGTGAGCTCGAGCAGCGCGGCAGTTTGAACTTTGGTCAGAGCGGATAAACGGTCCGTGTGGCCCGATTCAAGTGACTCACACTGTTTTGTTCCGCTTTTGGCATATTTCGAACATTTATCGAACTCTTCATATCGTGTTTTGTATCAATTCATATCAAATTATCGCCCACCCCTAACCATAGATGTGTATTGGTAGATTCCCTATTATTTAGATGGCAGACGCATCTACGTGCTTGGAGCGGTCGAATGATGAATCTGCGTATACAGATCAACAATGAGCATGATGTTATTGTTTACACGGTCGTCAAGGATACGCAGAACCGATGTGGCCAACGTTTTCAAAAGTCACAGTTTTTGAGGAGTAGTGTAAATGACAGGTGTAACCGTAGCAAAAATTATGCTTTTTTAAAACAAAAATGCACTAGTGTAAACGCAGCTTAGGGAATAAGGACCTGCAGAATGTTTCCGTCGGTTGACGTGCATTATAATGTGCTGTAGAGGTTTTGTTTTAAGGAGCTCAGAGCGTTTCGTCTCTAGAACAGAATTCTGTTTTGTGCCATGACGCAAATATGCCGCTGTGATTAAAAGTAAAATAAGACAATTTTGCAATACCAATACATAGAGGTAATCACTCAAAACATGAGGACAATCACTGATGGTCAAGCAACTTGATCTAGAGCACTTGAGATGGACTGAAAATAATAGATCGTCGACACAATCTACAGAGCAAACCAGTGTGATATTTTTTTTTTTTTTTTTTAATGCACTGCTCAATTCTGGGATTTGGGTCTGTTTTGCTTCCATATTATGTCTCTTCTTTCAGTCTAGTGGACAGAAAACATCCAAAATGCATATGAAGTGTTTCACTTTGTCTATTTGCATCGGTAGATTTCAATCTTTAAGGAGTTTTTCTTCTCTTACAAACACCAGACTTTACAGTTTTATTCCTCATATTTCAATGACACTGATTTATTTGACATTTCACTGCTAAAAACGTGTTTGTTTTCTGTCTGTTGACAGTATTTTCTGTTTGTTTTACTGTGTTCAGCTGTAGAATCTCCAGTCGTTCACAGGGTCTGATTGATCTGAGGATTTTAACAATTTATATCAGATCGTTCACATGAAGTCTGTGCTTGTACCCATCCTTAGTTCGGAGGTCAGAGGTCGTAATCGTTTGTCCTGTCATCTTTGCTAGGCGACTATGCTGTTTGCTGAGCTGCCGTATACGCTAGCGACAGAAGAGGCCGAGCGCATCGGAGTCGATCACGTCGCGAGGATGACGGCCATAGGGACAGGAGAAAACTCAACAGGTACACAAACACACACACATCAATACATACACAGACACAGGAATGAGTGTGTGTGATTTAACTGTATTTTGTGTCAGTGGCGGAGCATCTGATCGCTCAGCACAGCGCTATAAAGATGCTGCACAGCCGCGTGAAGGTCATTCTGGAGTACGTCAAAGCTGTTCAGGCAGGTGAGTTACAACACACACACAAAGTCAAGTCACTTTTATTTATGTAGCACTTTTTACAGTACAGATGTGTCAAAGCAGCTTTACAGCATTAAACAGAAAAATGGTGTCGAGTTCTCTCAAGTTCAGTTCTCTCCTGCCACCCTACAGGTAACCTGAAACAGATTTTATGATGGCTTTATTACTACAACGTGTGGTCACATTTTGTTTTTTTTATTTTAAAGACAAGCGTGTGGAATACTGAGTACATCTGTTATAATCGTCTCTCATATCCCATCATTCACTTCAGGCAGACGCTGATGTGGACTGAGCCTGACTCATTCACTGAATTTCATTTGCAATCTGGACGCCCAGCTGATTTATTGGATGAGCTCTTGAGTTTGCAACATGTGGTCAATAACAAAAAATCCATAACAAATCAGCTTTCCCACCATTGAAAAACACAGACTGACACTGCTGGAGAACGGCTTGAACTGCACTCTTAGACACCTCTGTGAATTCTGTTGAACAGCCACAAACTCTCTCTGGTGTGTGTGTGTGTGTGTGTGTGTGTGTGTGTGTGTTAGGTGAGGTCCCGTTCAATCACGAGATCCTGCGGGAGGCGAACGCTCTCTGTCACCGTCTGCCGGTTCTCAACACGCTCAAGTTCAAGACAGACTTCTATGATGTGAGTTCTTTAGTATTTTTAGTTGTGTGAGGTGAGCACTGCTCAGTCACTTTTTAGGGGCTGAAACTAATTTTACTACAAAAAAAGGTTTCATTACTGACTCCTCAGCACAATCACTTCTCTCGAAGGAGTCATTCACAAATTCACTTACATATAATAAACAAAGTAAAGGTTATGCGTGTTTGGTGTGCTGGTTAGGATAGAAATAGTTGTGAGGAGATGGAGTGATGGAGCGATGCTGGAAAACGGTAAGTCTGCTGTGTATATACACACCTGTTAATCAGGTTAATTATCTGAACGTGCTCCTCCCGAACTTTGTTAATAAAACCTCATTTAGCGAAAGGATAATTCAGATGTTTGATCTGATGAATTTTCACACGATGCATCGAAATACCGAACGTTCTCTCTTTCTCCAGCAATGCAATGACGTGGGTCTGATGGCGTATCTGGGAACCATCACCAAAACCTGCAACAGCATGAACCAGTTCATCAACAAATTCAATGTGCTGTACGACAGGCAGGGCATCGGCCGGCGCATGAGGGGCCTGTTCTTCTGAAAGCAGAGCACATCACTCCTGCTTCTGTCTCTCTTTTCTTTCTGACCGTGATCGCTGTTAATACAATAAACGTGATGTCTTTGTGTGAGATCCCTGTTCATCTTTACTTTTACATGTCAAGATATCACACACAACCCTCTTGTGATTAAGACAGGGTTATTTCTATAGCGCTAAAATCCCACAACTTTATTCACACAGAATATCTAAACGCACAGCTATGGTATTGTTTTTTATACCTGTTGTTTTCTCATGCAAAAGTCATTGATTGGCCATTGGAAATAAACAGATTAGTCTGCAAAGTAGAGAAATATTTTGCGCTCACTCTATCAGATGAGTGTGTGTGTGTATTTGTTTTTGCTACATTGTGGGGACCAAATGTTCCCACAAGGATAGTAAAACCTGAAATTTTGGACATTGTGGGGACCGTCCTAAATGATTAAAAATAGTAAATGGTGTTTATCTGAAAATGTAACGATGCAAACATGTTTTCTGTGAGGGCTAGATTTAGGGTTAGGGTTGGGTTAGGGGACAGACAATATCGTTTGGTCAGTATAAAAACTATAGAACTAACTATAGAAGTCTATGGAAAGTCCCCACAATTCACAAAAACAAACGTGTGTGTGTGTGTGTGTGTGTGTGTGGATAATTGAACACAAGCACAATTTCCAACTCAGGAGAATCTCCGTAAGTCACTCCACAGATTTCATCCTGCCTTCTTTTGGAAATTAGAATTTTAAGATAAACTAGTAATGAATTATTAAAACATGATATTTACAGAATATTTACCAGGTGAATGTTTTTCAAACACAACACAATTTAATAAGCTCAAGTCAATGGGGCAGTGAGTTCAAAACAGAAGTCTTTATTATTAAAAATGAAGTTGAAATAAGATTGTTACAGGATCTGCTAAAGCATGCATACTGAGAGTTTTATAAAGCCTCGATTTTAATAGGATACACCAAAACCAGCAGTAGAAACAGCACACGTGTTAATGACAGGCTGTTCTGTGTGTGTGTGCGTGTGGGTTTATTGTGTTTCTTATGCTCACGCTGCAAAACGTTAAACGCTAACAGCTGTGTATCTCCAGCTAATGAGGCTCAAACCTGCTGATTTAACAGCGCGAGCGCAGAGACGCTCACAGTATGACGCGCGTTCACGAGCGTCTGTTTCCTGCAGCCTCAGGATTCAGGACAAACTCACAGTGGTGAAAACTACTCAATATTTTATTCAACTTTCTTAACATGAATCACAACGAATGGGACACAATGAATTCAGCAATTCTCTCTACGCGCTGTCTGGCGTTTCGACCGCCGGGTACGAGTGTCGGAGCGGGTCGTAGAGTTCAGACCGGTAGTTGTAGGGATAAAGGTGGCCGTAATACGGGTGTGGATGTTTCTTACTGACGGGCACCGGCGGCTCCGGCTCCGGCTCGTCCTCCTCCGTCACGGGTGCGGGTGGCGGCGGTGGCGCTTTACCCTTGATGGGCCGCGGCGGGTGGTCGATCAGGCAGTCGGGGTCCCAGTAAGGGTCGCAGTCGTATTCCATTCCCTTGTAGACGATGGGGGCCGGCGGAGGAGGCGGGGCCGGATCGGATTTCTTGGAGGGGGCGGGAGGAGGGCCGGGGCCTTCCAGTTTGCAGGTGGGGTGGTAGCGCGGGTCGCACAGCACCGGCACGGCACCGGTCGGCATGTAGACGATGTGCGGCTTGCACAGGGGGTCTTTGCTGTTGCACAGATAGACGACGTCAGCCTGCGCGATGGGCGGAGTCACTGGGGCTTTGACCGCAGCTGGGGGCGGAGCCGGAGGTGGAGCCAGCTTACAGTTCTTGTCTTTGGCAGGGTCACATTTGGGAAGCGGAGGCAGAACCGGAACCCCCAGTTTGCTCTGGTAGTACGAGGCGTTGGGGCCGTAGACGTGCTCCAGGTGTCTCATCTGCTGGTACAGCATGCGGATCCTGTCGATCTCATACAGCTGCGGGAGGAAAAAAGAGCCGAGTCAACACATACATTTGATAAGTGCTGTAAGTGATCTGTGAAAGGCTGCCGTCGTCTTACGCCCTCGGTGTGTCCGATGCTGCTGTAGTATCGGTAATACGCCTGGAAATCTGGACTTTGCTTGTGCCAGCGTGGATCGACGCTGCGCCTGGGTCGAGAACTGGACAGGAATTCATTCGCCTTGTTGGAGTCGATACTGACTGAAGCAACATCTAACACACACACACGAACTCTTAGAGATTTTTTCTCAAGACATATAAACTATTAGATCCTTTGAGTGAGTACAGAGATGTTCACCTTCCTGTTTGAGGATGTTCATCAGGGATTTTGCCTCGAGCTGACCTTAAGGTAAACATTTTAGCACAATTTACCTTTAAGATCAGTGACAAAATATACAAAACTATGGACACAATTGCTTATACTGCTTACAAATACACAGCACATGAATGTGAATCGAATGAAAGCTCACATGGCAGCAGCAGAAGGCAGCTGAACGCAGACAGCAGTCTCACTGCAGACATCATGACCTCTGACCTACAGACATACAGTAACAGTAGAATGTATCTCAACAAACCGAGTGGAACAAGCTGCAAACCTCATTGAACTGAAGGCGACTAAAACACTCTCTAAGCAGAGCAGAATAAATGTTAAGAGTTAAAAAGTGTGCACTCACCTCTCCCGTGACGCCTCTTTCACATCGCTGAGCGCAGACAGGTGATTTTATACTGGTTCTCTGCCAGTCTTCTGTCAATCATTTCAGCTTAGCCCAACTGTTGGTCAGATCCGTGGAAAACCACACCCACTGCTGCAGCCTCCAATTTCACCAGAATGAGGTCTCTGCAGAGCACAAGTGGGTGTTTTCAAACTGGCGGATGTTTCTGCCCTTACCTGACCCCACCCCCAAACACACCCATCAGTGTGACGTGAGCCAATCAGATGACACGGTCGAAAACGCCCCTCCGTTTTGGCCTCGCCCACCGATCTGGAAACTCCCATAACTTTCCTGCAGAGCCCACAGGAATAATCAAAAGTCAAACTTCAGACTTCAGTGTGCGTTTCCTCAAAACAAGTGACAACTGAACAAAGAACATCGATAATTTCACATTTTAAAAACTCAAACTGACGGCTTTCATCAGGTCAGTCGCGTGTGAGCTGCTGTCGCCGGATTATTATCGGTTTAGTTAAAAACAGATGTTTTCCGCCAAGCCGAAACTTTAAAAGCTGCTAATAAAACTGGGTTTTGCAGACGCGACACATTCCTCAAACTTAGACCCCCTTTTATCGCTTTTATTTTCATCCTGAGGAAGAAAAAAAAAACTCAAACACGTCTTCACCTGCTCACATACAATTTTAGAAACACTTTTGCAGCGGAACTCCATCTAACTTATGTTCTTGTAATTGTTACAGGGGCGTAGAGAGGTAATGAAAAATGATGAAGAAGACATTAAGAAAATGGGCTGACAGTGTAGGCGGCGGCTTCTTATGTATTGCTCCATTTGGCAAGTTCAAGGGTCCATTAAAAACAAAGACTGGTAGAGAAAAAAATCCTCAAAATTTTAATTTCATTAGAGAAGGACACCTAGAATGAAGCCCTTGCAGGTTTTCTCAATTCTGGCAGGAGGGTAACTCCAACCTTGATCAGACTCACCTGCCTGTAACTTTCTAGTGATCCTAAAGACCTTGATGAACTTGTTCAGGTGTGTTTGATTAGGGTTGAGCTGAAATCTGCAGGAAAATGGATAAAGGCTGTGTGTTGTCACATATGGCAAGTGCAAGGGTGCATAAAAAACGAATTTTAGACTACAAGCTGCCAAAAAATCGCAGTAGACCTAGTAAGATGATCTTTTCTGTTTCTTGTTTTTTTCCCGCATATTCAAAGACACCGGAGAAAATGAGCTGCGGATCGGGCTGATGGCGCAATGAACGGTGTATTGTCAAGTACGGGAAGTTCAAAGGTCCATAAAATAACTTTACAGTAAAAACTACCCAAAATTTGGATTTCGTTAGAGCAGAAGATCTAGTGTGACGATCAAATGTCATCTTTAACACAGCCATAAAGGAAGTGGAGAAGAAACGCCATGAATTGGGCTGATCGTGCAAAAAGCGGCTGTGGATGTTCAAATATTGCACGATCAAGTCTGCATAATAAACGAAGTTTACACTACGAGCTTCCCAAAATTCGGATTTGGTTAGGGTATTAATACACTTCGAATTAAGTTCTAACGCATCTTCAAAGAGCGCGGAGTAAATTAGTTGTTGTGCGTTTTGCCAATGCGGAATTCATCCAATCAGACTTCACTCTGTTCAGACATTAGCCAATTATTGTTCAGATCACCCCAGTCAGCAGCCAATCGTTTTCCAGAAAAACGCGGCTTCGCCTGGTAACCGGCGGGGGTTTTTCGCGCCGTCACGCACAGACAGATCAATAACTTCACACCGCGTCCGCTAGTGATCAATAGTTGGAAATCTGCTGAAGGTGCCCATTAACTGATTCTGAGGTGAGTCTTTCGTCACACTGATGATCGAGTGTAAAGTAAATTTACCCCACAGGTTCCGATTCCGTGAGGTGATAGAACTGGTCTTTTTGGTGTTGGTTTTGCTTAATTAACGTAAAAACCGACTCCTTATTCTTGAGTGTAGAACGTTTTTCTCGATCCTAAACCTCATGTTTGTGCAGTTTATTAATTTTAAATTGCATTATTGTAATAGGAGGGCCGCCCTCACGGTATTAAAGACATATGACGGGTAAACGGACGGTTGAAAACTGGACCAACACAAAACCGAAGTAGTTAACGTTACCGGAGGCTCAGTATAAAACATGACAGTCAATGATCAGCCGATTTCTCAGCGGCCTTGGTTCAGATTCTTCTTTTCATATAAATTTTCTCCATATGGGGCTCAAAATGGGGTGAAAAGCGCGAACGGACTGCATTTGTGAAAATCCGCTCAAAACTAACCCGCACGTCTCCAGTAAACACACAAAATGGTACATTTCTCCTTTCCTCATTTATCTTAAGTTGCTTATACGTGCTCAATACATCTTATAACGTTACATCCTTTTCTTTCGAATGTCCTTCCAAACGCAAAAGACGCGACCGAGCACGGCGTCCTGTGACCAAGATTCGAGTCGTTGTTCAGAATCGAGTAAGTTTCGCAACAGCATCGTAAGCAAACTATGGTCTGAAGTTCCCTTTAACTCCGTTCGTAACGACAGAACTCGCGACCATAGTTGCTTTTGGCAAAGGCACCACAGGTTAGTCCCTGTGGAGTTACCAATCACGCATTAAAGCAGAAGTCCACTTCCAGAACAACAATTTATGCCTTTTCATGCCTTCATTTCTTCAGTCGTAAAAAAATATGTTTTTTGAGGAAAACATTCCAGCGTTTTTCTCCATATAATGGACTGATATGGTGCCCGGATTTTCTACTTCTAAAATACAGTTTAAATGCGGCTTCAAACGATCATAAATACGGTTGTAAACGATCCCAGCCGAGGAAGAAGAGTCTTATCTAGCGAAACAATCGGTTATTTTCATTAAAAAAAAATATTTTTTTTTTTTTTTTTAATATCTCTCGTATTGACTCTAATATGTCAAAAAAAAATAAAATAAAATAAACAAGAATTTTAAAACTGATTTCATTCGGTTGTCACTTCATTGTTTTTATGATTGTGTTGTATGAAGTTTTGAAGCTCAGTTCATAAAAGCTGAAGGAAGTGTCATGACATTATTACTAGCAGTGTAAGACAATTTGGCTTTTTTTTTTTTTTTTTTTTTTTTTTTTTTTTTTTGTAAGTAGTTCTATTTCAAAAAAATAGGGAAGTGTTGTAACAAGTGTGGCATTAATATGACATTACTGATAATGCAAATTATTTTCCTCTGATCAGACAATGATTTTGGGCCGATTTCTCCCCTTCTGACATTCCTAGGTAATGTCCTGATTATCTTGGTGGATCTAAAGATTATCTTATCAGATTTTCTTGTGGTGTGAGGTGTGTTAAGAGTGACTGAATCTGCTCGGAAGAGTGTCGGAGGCGCCCCGATCGCGAATCATAAACATTAAAAGTTGAATATTTACGTTCAGAAATCCTGATGTGTTGGGGGAACCCTGTGGCACACCACACACTATAGGAGCAGAACGGTTAAATCTAGGACTTTTTTGTCCTCATGTTTGCGGTTTCTTACAAGATTTTAAAAATCTCTAGTGTGTACCCAGCATTATGACAGATAATTTTGTGTCAGTGAAAATCGTGACACAAACATAAAAGATTTGACACAAAAATTCACATTCCTTCTCACTAGAGTTTGTGGTACGTCAAATAATTGAGATGAACCGAGAAATGGCACTGATTGCTTAACTGAGAGTGAAACTCCGAAGTGTTCGACAAGTGAAAATATATCTGTGCTAAACATATGTTGAGTCTCCAGCTCACACAGATCCAAGAATTTATTAGCAGTGGCTAATGTTAGACATAACTTAGTCGCCCAGAGTAAAGCTTTAGTTGCACATGCCATTGATGTACTCGCATTGTAGAAGGTTGAATACTCTTACACATTTGCACACACAAACTGTAAATGTCTTATATACTATTTCTGCAGATTAGTACCTGTCTGTTGATGGATTGATGCGAACGACACTGAGCCGCTGATCAGTAACTGATCTGTGTGTGTGTGTGTGTGTGTGTGTTGATTTCCAGAGCAGCGGAGCAGCATGGATGAGTCTGAGCTGTACAGGTAAACAGAGCGACCGCACACATATAATCGCTTTCATGCTGATGATGTCATCATACTCCCGATGACCCGTGTGTGTGTGACGCAGTTCGGAGGATGAGGATGTCTCTCTGACCGGAAGTGATTTTGAGTTCCAGCTGAAAACCTCCAAGAGAAAACTGAGCTCAAATCAGGGAGCAGCAGTGAGTACAAACACACACACACACACACACACACACACACAGTATAAATGTGTGCTTTAACCGTTTCTCTCTTTCTCTGCTAGTCTCCTAAGAGGGTTCGTCATCCGTCAGTCAGCGGCTCCAGCCAATCACAGACCCCGGAGGACTCACGGCACCTCGGGCCGCATGGCACTCAGACGGACGGCCGTGTCACCGCGTGTCATCTGTATGAAGCGGTGCGGTCAGGACGCAGCGCGCTGCTGGTGAGAGACCACCAATGGTGACAATCGGAGGGGATTTCATGTGTTCGGTCCTCTGATTGGCTGTCTCTCTTAGCCGGTGATAGATGATTGGCTAGAGGAGTACAGAAGCGACAGAGAGGCAGGGCTTCTGGAGCTCATCAACTTTGTGGTTCAGTGCAGCGGCTGTAAAGGTGACGTCAGACACAAATGTAAGCGATATCATGTGTGTTTCCTAAATGATGAACTTGTGTTGTGTTTCAGGTGTCGTCACCAGAGAGATGTTCAGCTGCCTGCAAAACGCTGATATAATTAGTCACCTGACTAAAGAGTTTAACGAGGTGAGAGGAATCGACACGCCACGGTTCTGTTTTTGACTCCAGTCGTATCATTTTCCTTGTAAAGGTGCAGATACGTTTACCGTTGCTCAGTAAATCTGAGTCATTTCAGAGGGCATTGATGAGGGATGTCGCGTGATGGACTTCCAGTGGTGGAGAAGAAATTTCTCTTTTGCATCAGGTTCCAGTTTGGTTGAATTGTAACACGCATTTGCAGCACTGACCATCTGCCAGTGACCTCTGTGCATGTGGAGATTCACAAGTTGGAGCTAAAGCTGCAGATCACAGTGGATGCTGAGTCATATTTCATCATCATTTTTCCCATAACATTCATCGTGTTTTGTCAGCAAGAGTCTGAAAGAAAATAATGAATGTTTGTTTTAAATGTAGGATTTCTTTCTAGTTTTTACTGTTTAAACTCGAGCTTGCAGGTGATTGGACTGCTGTGGTTGTGACCCATCTGAGCTGATGCAGCGTTTGCAGCTGTTTCTGGAGACCAGCACACACACACATACACACACCTCTCTGTGTTTCTGCAGGACTCTGTCAGTTATCCGCTGGTGTCGGTCGGCTCTCAGTGGCGGCACTTTCGTGAAGGCGTGTGCGAGTTTGTGTCTTTGCTGGTTCGTGGCTGTCGTAACAGCCTGCTGTACGATGATTTTCTCTTCTCTTCGTTCATCGCGCTGCTCACGGGTCTGGCCGACTCGCAGGTCCGCGCGTTCAGACACACTAGCACGCTCATCGGTGAGTTTGGCTTTAGTAGTGAGCTTTGTCGTATTATGGCAATAGCTAATAAAACTCGGTGTGAGGGACGTTACTGGTATCACTGGTTTAAAGGGGAAAACATTATGAATAAAACATACTGAGAACAACGCTTTCTATATCACTATTCTTAATAGAATAGCCTTGACTACTATATAGTCAACTTCTAATTTTTTTTCTTGCAGTCCTACGTTTCATGCTCAAAAACTACATTCGGTGCTCACATGAAAGAACAGGAGCGAGTTGTGACAGCGAGTTAAAATATCATATGCTGAGAATAAAATCGGATGATATTTTTCAGCATGTTGTTGCAGATGACAGATGCGCAGTTCCTCCATTATGTGTTGTTAGGGTGGAACTAAGCCTTTAAATGTGTACTGTTTATTATTATTTTTTAAAATAAATTATAATGTAATTGAGTGAGAATTAAACTGAATGAACCTCATGATTACAGCTGAAATTTAATTTGTTTTGATGAAATTTTACAAAATGAACAATGTTATTTTTCCTGTTTATTACTCTGAAGCTGCTGAAACAATCTGTACTGTATAAAACACTTTAGAAATAAATCTGACTTGACTCATTTTAAATTGAAAAGTTCAAATAAGTCATTAAACAATTAAATTAAAATTAAAAGTTTAGCATCAACTGCCTTCGTAATATGCACCCAAGAAGTGTTTTATAACCAGCTGCCACAGGAGTGTGATCCGTCCTCTGGTGTGTGTGTGTGTGTGTGTTTATGTGTGTGTGTCTGTCTGTCTCTGTGTGTGTGCAGCCATGCGGTTGATGTCGTCGATAGTGTCCGTCGCTGCGGAGGTGAATGCTCAAGTGCTGATGACGCGGAGACGCTGTGAGCTGGAGAAGAACAAACCAGTTGAACACAGAGCCATAGACCGCATAGAAGAACTAGAGGACTGTTACAGAGAGGTTAAACACAAACACACACTTATCATTTGACAATCTCAGTGGCATCAAATCAACAATATCACTGAATATTAAGTGTCTTTTAAACATCTTTGTTCAGAATGGTTTACATTTGGCAGCAATATAAAGCATCAGAGGGATATTTTTTTGTAGATTATACATATTGGCTACAATAGTTGAAGTGTAAATCTGTAAAGGTTTGGATTTATTACATTTTGGTGTAGTGGCAAACCTAGTTACTCTTAGCTGATGTGTGTCACTGTCATTGTTTAAAAGTTCATCATGTGTGTGTTTGTGAAGAGATGCAGACACTATTGTCCTGCTACAGCTGCTTTGGAGCAGAGTTTTGGATTTGCATCATTTTTGAAGTTTGCATGATTGATTGTTACTTTCCTGTTTGCTACTGTGAGGCTGCTTTGAGTCTGTATCACATAAAGTGCTGTAGAAATAATTGTGAATTGAGTGAAGTGTGTGTCTACAGCTGCTGGAGCATCAGGAGGACTTGCGCTCTATAATGAATGGGATCTTTAAGGGTGTTTTCATTCATCGGTATCGGGACAGAGTTCCTGAAATCCGGGCCGTCTGCATGGAGGAGATGGGAGTGTGGCTCAGAGAAAACCCCGCCTCTTTCCTCAATGACGAGCACCTCAAATATGTGGGCTGGATGCTGCATGACAAGGTGCAGTGAGCAATATGTGCTGCTCTGATAATCAGATCCAGTCATACATAGAAGCCATACTGCACTGATATGTGATCAGTCATACTGTTTGCGTTTGTTTTTCAGCAAGCTGCCGTGCGACTGCAGTGTGTGTTGACTTTGCAGAAACTGTATGTGGAGAAAGATTTCATCAGCCGGTTAGAGCTGTTCACCAGTCGCTTTAAGGTGATTGCAAACACACAGACAGGCCTGTTGAACTTATGACACCGAATCAGATGAAGTACTGTACAGTTCTGACCACATGTGGAAATGCATTGTACTAGTTACTGCAGTATTTCAACATCTCATGTCTCATGTTTGAAGACGCTGTAAAAGTTAAAAAAAAATCTAAATAATGAGAAAATCATTTTCATATCCTAATGATTTTTGGCATAAAAGAAAAACCGATCATTTCAACCCATACAGTGTGTTTCTGGCTGTTGCTACAAATATACCCCAGCGACTTAAGACTGGTTTTGTGGTCCAGTTTCACATTTTTGGTTGTGTTCTACATTTAGATTTCAGCTGCTGGGGTTTCTTGGTTTAAATGTGTGTTTCTCTGCTCAGGAGCGGATTCTGTGCATGATCCTGGATAAAGACTCGGACGTGGCAGTGGAAACGGTGAAGCTGTTACTGCTCATTAAACAGTGAGTGTCCTTTTCATCCTCACGTGCCGTTCATTAATTACGTGCTGAGCGAGCTCGTTTGGATGTGTGTTCATAGATGGCAGACTGCTCAGAGTGTGAGAACCCCTCGTGTGCATGTGAAGTTGTGCGTCACCCGAGTTTCTTGTATGGCGTGTGTGTGTGTGTGTGTGCGCAGGCAGACGGATGATGGCCTGAGTGAGGAGGAGTGTGCTGCCGTGTATCCGCTGGTTTTTGCCACACACCGAGGTCTCGCCTGTGCAGCCGGAGGATTCCTGTACCACACGTACGTTCAGCTTCATCATGACATTGTCATCATCATCTTCATCTCTTCACACAAACCATCATGAGCATCATGCGATTTGTGTGTGTAGGCTGTGCAGTGTGTTAGATGGGCGGTCAGACAAACGCAGTGTTTCTGTCCTCCGTTTGCTGGCGCATTTCTTTATTGAGAGTGAGGTAAACCGCTCATATCCCATCATGCACATTCTTCTCTGTCTTCTCACAGATCGCGTAATCATTGTGCTGTTGCAGTGGGCATAAACATTTTAAAGTGGATAAAGTGCCCCTAGTATGCTATTTTTAAGATTCCTAATGTTGTTTTGGAAGTCTTCTACAATAGATTTAGGTGCATGGTCAAAAACGCTTCTGTTTTCTCAAAATATGCAGTGAATACACCTCCTTTTTCAATGATTCTCAAACGATTCGTTCGAAGCAGTTCTAAGATTAAGTCTCTCTAAATCCCTCCTTTCCATGTGCCTACTCTGCTCTGATTGGTCAGATGGCCCAGTCTGTTGTGATTGGTCTACCGCGTACAGCGCGTGTCGGAAACGATACGCCCGTTGCTATAGTTCTATATTTTGAATGCTTGATAGAAAATAAGTAGTCGTCAGGGAATTATAAAAGATTGAGGTTGTACTGTTGTGGTACAGTGGAAAAAATGAATTTGAACCACTTTCTGTAATTCCTAGCAGCCTAATCTTTCAGAATGGAAAATAAAACGAACAAACAACAGCAACAAAAAATGCATAACAGGCGCACTTTATTGGATGAAGGTTTTTTGCAATGACCTTTAATTGACTATTAATGGCTATTTTAATTAGTGGTGTATGAGCACAAAAAGTGCATATATGCTCTTCTGTTTGTGTACGCATACAAACTTTCTGAATTTTCCTAATTAATGTTAATGTTTAACTGAATGAATGGCCTGTGACTGGAGCTGTGCTGTGTGTGTCAGTATCATGAACATGCTGCATATCTAGTCGATAGTCTGTGGGATGTTGCGGGGGTGGAGCCAAAAGACTGGGAATTGATGACATCACTTCTGCTGCAGGAAAGTGGTGAGTGTCCAATCAGAGAGTCTTGTGTTTTTTTTTGTTTTTGTTTTTTTTGCTTTAGGTAAACACAGATGAGTGTGTGTGTGTCTGCGTTTGTTTTCCTCTGTGTGTGTGTGTGTGTTGTAGGCGTGGAGGACAAGCTGGAAAGCGCTCTGATTGACATCATGATGTGTGCGGTGAGACAGGCCGCTGAGGCCACGCCCCCCAGCACACGCGCACAGAAGAAGGTGAGACACGATCAGACAGAGCTCAGATGTAGTGAATCTCAGCGTGACCGATTGGGCGGCACTGCTTGTGTTCAGGACAGCAGCAGGATTATTAGCCTGGGCTTGCTTTCTTCACAACAGTTCAACAAGACGTTAATGTAGGGCTGCAAATCCATTCATTAAATAAAAAGACAGATATGCCACATGCTGCCCAATGCTGTCCTTCAAACAATTGCGTGAGAAGTCAAGGCCATTAAAACAAATACTGTATAGTGAAAGTTTCTGTGTACTCGACCACGTTCTTGGAGGCCCTCCAAAACTGCTTGTTTTCCATGTCTTCTTAATTAAACACACCTGATTTAGATCATCAGCTCATTAGTAGAGACTCCAAGACCTGAAATGGGTGTCAGACAAAGGCTACATTACATTAATCCAGATACATTTGAAAACAGAGTTTTCGTTTTAAAACGCTCTCCGTCCACACTAGTGTTTTCAAGCATTTTTAAAATGTTTCTTATCCACACTGAAACGTAGGAAAATGTTAAATTCGCCTTACTGTGTATGCGTAGAAACTCACTGAGAGGATACAGACGGTATAGACGTAATACGTTTGCCGCAGGAGTCAGGACAGCAACTGTGAGTACATTTTCTGCGTTTTGGGGGCCTGGTGCTGGTACCCAACGGTACTTTTTATTCTGTACTGTACTCTGTGTAATAATGAAAACATTTATTTCAGTGAAAAAAGAAGTCAGAAAAGTCTCAATTTCAACATTTTAAACCATAGGGCCCTACAATCTTTGTCTCCCCCCCCCCAGAAATTCTTGTTTTAATTTCTCTGATAATCAAACGAAGGCATGAAACATTTTTTTTTTTTTTTCTTTTTTAATCAAATGAAAATTTAAACCCTTTTATTTATTTATTATTTTTTTTAATACATGGAAGAAAAATTGTGTGGATATTCGGTTTAAGAAGTTTTAATAATAGTTGTAGTATTTTTTTGTACAATTAAGTGATTAATCTTGTAGTAATATTTATTTTTATCATTTAATTGTTTTATTTACATTCGGCAGAAATATGAATATATAAAGACCAATATTTTACTGTACAAAAGTAATACAAGACTTATATATATTTCTGTTACATGTTAAATTGTACTTTTATTTTGACGGGTTGCCGTTTAGTTTCTGTTTGTATGCAGTATGATAATGATGCTAGTTTTCTCAAATGAAAGGGTAAAATTCACATGAAGTGACTCTCACAGCAAGATCAAGTTTGTGTTCATGTCGTCATTTAGTGATACACAGAGGCCGAAAATCACCGCAAATGTCACGTGTGTTTCAGTATTTATGTAGTAAACAAACCCGCGTCTTTGCCATTCATTCATACAGAGGCAAACGGAACAAACAGGATTCATATTTAAACCGTCTTTTTGCGTTTCAATATTCACAGACACTGGTGCATATCGCAATCCGAATTAAGTGACAGACCAACTTTTGATTTATTTCTCCAAAATTCGACAAATTTCTTGGCATTCTGCTATAGAGTAAATTTCATTTTTATGAATGGACTTGCGATCCCGTCCGTGTTTTTGCAGAGAAATTATAGACACACGTCCGTGTAGAGACAGAAATGACATGCCGTAGTGCAAGTAAGAATAATACCATAAGGTTATTTAGTTTGTTTAATAAAAGATTATAGACCTGTTCTATAGGAAAGGTAACCTTGAATGAATGTAATTTGGCGCTATATTGAAAATAAAATGAACTTGACCTTCAAGGGGAAACACTGTAGATTGTCCTAAGTTTTACAGGAAGATGATGGTTTAAATTGCTAAATTAAATTAAATTAAAAACGATACAGGTGGGAAAAATGATAAAAGCACAATCTCTGTGTTCTCAAGTAAGAGGAAAGCTCTGTAGAAGCGCACACTCAGGTCAAGTCACCTTTATATCTACTGCGTTTTATACAATACACATTGTCTCAAAGCAGCTTAACAGTGTCAAACAGAATAAGTGTGTCAGTAATGCAAATAAAACTTAATTCTGCTGTAAAGCAGCTCTAAAAAGACAATAGTAAACAGTCATTTACTCCTATGACATTCTGTTGTTTCTTCATCCTGTGATTCTTGTTGTATGATGTTGTGCATTTACAGTCAGTCAGTTGTTACTCTCACAAAATACCATTTCTTACAATACATGTAGAATATTTGTCCAACAGCAAATATTCAGGGAAAAAATTGATGTTTTTGCATTCAGCGTTAATTATGCTATAGCGTTCTCTGTGAAGTGAAGTCTGTGAAGTTTGTCACCGATGTGTTTTCGCCATAGAAATGCGTTATTCACTGCTGTAAAGTCACGTGTCCGGCAGACGATTTCCATTCAAAGCACGCAGACACAATTAATCGATAATCACATTGATTATTTTCACTGTTGACTCTTTGTTGCAGATCTGCATTAATGTATCTTTTTTTTTTTGCACTAGACAGAGTGGCAGAAGCTTTCTCTAATCACTCGCTCCAGATCTGCTCGAGGGTTAGCATGTCTTACTCTGTTGTTGTCCTGACCAATGCAGAACTGTGTGTGTGTATTGTAGAACCTGACGGCGCGGGAGAAGAGGCTTCAGGCTCAAGAGCGCAGACGCATCACAAACCATTTCATCCCCGTGCTGCCTCAGTTACTGGCTAAGGTGAGTCTGACAGCGAGTCCATTTGAGAGAATCAAATGCCTGAGAGGCCGTCATCGTTTCGTTGTTGATCTCAGACATGATGATGCTGTTTGGATTAGAAAGAAATCTCCATAATTATGATTATAAACAGTCTGTTTTCATAAAGGAGCTCAAATCTCCTAGCAGTGCCGTCCCTCGCCAAACTCATCGTCTAATGCAGTTTTATCACTGGTAGAATGTAAAATGGGTAATATATTTCAGTACAAGCAGCCGAATGTAATGTATGCAGTACGTTAAACCTTTATCCTGCGGCAGCAGTTTAAAGTGAAACCCGTCCCGGCCAGACTAATCAGAGACGTGATGTGAGCTGAAGATGTCAGTGACTACAGTCAGTAAAGTGCGTGTTTCCTTTCAGTTCTCTGCAGACGTCGTGAAGGTGAGCTGTTTGCTCAGAGCGCCGCTGTATTTTCAGCTGGAGGTTTACACCACGTCTGGACGCCTGGAGAAAGTACGAGCCATCTCTGATCGATCACATCACGTTTCCACGTATCCATACATGTAAATCTCTTGTGGTGTAAAATGACGCGTGAGCTGTCGCTCATCATTTGCATCCGAATGTGTATATTTGGGTTCTTGTGACTTTTTTTTGAGGCAGAAAAAGTTTTAGGTAAGAAAAGATTTAGATGAAGGTGAACAGACAGATGAAGTGCAGCGAGAGTTTGGTGTGATGAAATGAGCGTGTTTCTGTCTGTCGTCTCTCAGTGTCTGGATCTGCTGCTGTCTCAGGTGTGCGACATCATGCTGAAGCACCGTGAGGAGTGCGTGTTAGAGGCTTGTGTGCGTGTGTTGTGTACGTTGTGCAGCGATTGTTACAGCTTCTGTGGCCGAGCCGAGAGAGCCGTCAGTCAGCTGCTGGATTCAACCGTGGAGAAATTCACTTCAAACCTCGCTGAGATACTGCAGGTACACAAACACACCCGAGTCTGGAACAGCATCGCAGACGCATGTGCTCTCACCAATTCACAGCTTTATTACATGTCGTGCTCCTTTATTTGATGGAGCGACCAGTCCAGTCCTACGCAACAACAACACTGCCTCGACCAGTGGCACGAGATCAAAGCAGATCTGACAGAAGATTACACACTTCAGCTCTACTGAAGTTAAAAGTCGTTTTTCTGTTACTGAATTTCCCCAAAAGGAGGTTTTGTCAGAATTTTCTTACTTCTTGAAAATGATGGTGTGTGTGTGTGCTGGTGTTCCTCAGGGATCAGCTGATGAAGATGATCTGTATGGAGCTGCTTCCTCTCTGAACATTCTGGCTGCCTTCTGCTGGTGTGTGTGTGTGTGTGTGTGTGTTTACGTGTGATAATGGTAGGATAGTGTCTGGAAGTGTCTCTACAATGTGTTTTTGTGTCTGTCAGTGCCAGAGATTTGACCGGAAGGAACCTGTTTGAGTTCTGCTTTCAGCTGCTGAAGATGGGAATAGAGACAAGAGAAATCAACGAGAAGGTCTCACACACACACACACACACACACACACACACACATTCTGTTGGTATATGTGTTTTATGGGGACTCTCTATAGGTGTGATGGTTTTTCTACTGTACAAACTGCATTTTCTATCGCCTAACCCTAAACACAAACCTTACAGATTTACTTGGTCATTGTGTGTATGAGATTATTTATAATAACAGTAAATCATCAGAGATTTTTCTGTGTGATTGTTTACATTCATATCTCATCCACACCTCCATAGAAAGTTATTGATTGCTAGCATTATATGCTCATGCTAATTGCATGAAAATTACAATTACAGTGTAATTGTAGTAATTACAGTCTTTTAAACTTGCACTCATCATATTGTCGTGGTGTGTGTAGCTGATGGTTCCAGCTCTGAAGTGCTCAGTCTTCCATCTGTTCTGGAAAGGAACAAAGATCACGCAACACACTCCAGCTAAAGACAAGGTGCGTCATCTTTCATCTCGCTGTCTCCGTCATGTTCGTTCTCTGTGTTTGTTCAGAAGAAGCTTCTGACCGAATGTGGTTGAATCTTCAATCAGACTTGGGTACAATGACTTCCTGTCAAGCCACAGGAAAAGTGCATGCAGGACTGACAGTCAGTTCTAAACTATCAGCCATTTCTTCTGACAGATCAAGGCTGCGACACTAATGTTGTCCACTGCAGGAATCTCTGGAGTCTGATCTTTTCCATTTTCATCATTTTGAATGATAATTGAATAGGAACAGTTCATTGGTAGTGCATTGACAACTGTTTTTTGTTTTGTTTTTTCCCAAAGAAATCTGTGTAGTAGTTTAGGTTAGGGCTGGGCGATAATTCGATAACAATAATTATCGCAATATAATTTTCCTCGATAAAACGGTATGAAGAGTTCGATGAATGCTCGATATAATTTTTATGCATCAAAAGTGGAACGAAACAGCACGACTCATTTGAATCACGCCACATGGACTGTTTATCCGCTCGGACCACAGTTCAAACAGCCACGCCCTGTATAAGACACTTACCCTCAGTCATTCACTGTCTGGTCTACCGTTCACATCCCCTATGCTAGCTCCAGACCACTCATCGTTTTTTCAATTGGACTCCCCTGTGAATCATCGTGGTTTTCCCCTTACGGACTCACTACAACTGCTCAACTAATGCAAGGACTTTTAGATAAGCTTATCATTGCTCAACCCATTCTTGCACTCCATTTTACAGCCCTGTCAATAAAGCTTGTTTGGTTTTGCACCTTACCTCTGCCTCTGGTCTCATCCCTGTTGTAACGTGACAATGGGAGACCAATCCTTAAAAAAAAAAAAAAAAAAAACACTGGGTCAGAATAAATTTAACCATATAAAACTGAGGTTGCTACAATTTGTACAGATGTTACTGATTGATAATGAACAAAAAATTACCTCTGCATCCTCAAGATACTATCAAATGTGCGTTTCTAAGAGACAAAAAAGTGATCTTCTTCTTCTTCTTCTTCTTCTTCTCATTATTATTATTAATATTATTATTATTATTATTATCATCATCATTATCAGACAACCCAAACCTGTTTCTTGATTTTAAACAATATAACTCATTAGAACATGCAGAAATAAATTTTTCTATTTAGATATTTATTTTAAGGTCTGGTTTCTACAACTTTCACTTTGGAGCAAAAATCTGACTTTAAACTTGAAAGAAATAAAGATTTGACAATTATCGTGATAATTTTTTTGCCCATATCGCCCAGCCCTACTTTAGGTCAATAAATAATAATCATATAATAGGTTAGCCTAACACAGTACACATAAAGGTTATTTGAATAGAAATATAATAGAAAGTGTTAGTGATCATGAAAGCCTGATTTCCCATGTACACTGTTTGCCTAAAGACAGCAGGTGGCGCCGATGCTCAGGCCGTCATCGCAGTATTTATCACTGTATGTAAGGCTGGTTGTCTGTCTGTCAGGTTGAACTGAAGCGTGTGATGAAGGCTCTTCACTCGTTCTGTGTGGTGTGTCAGAGCTGTCTGTCTGTGGCTCAGAGTCACATCAGGAACCAGGTACAGGCTCTCAGTCTCAGATTCACTCACACACACACTCACACACACGTTGAGACTATCGTCTCAGGCCGAGCTCAGTTTACGTGGCTTTCAAACATCCGGAATCACTGTGCTGCTCACATCACACCGCATTCGTTCTAGTCTCGTCGCAGTGCTGTGCAAACAACGCGACAGCGGTGACTTTGACCATCAGTGAAAGCTCACCCGTGTGTCCGCAGGCGTTCGTGTGTCTGTGTGACGTGCTGCTCGTCTTCGGGAAGCCGTGCGAAGGAGACGGTTCACCGCTGCAGCGCTTCAGTCCTGATGACTCTCTCAAAGCAGAAATGGCTTCTTTCATCATCGACTACGTCTTCGCCGACCCTGACGAGGATCTGGCTGGTACACGTTTATCTGGATATAAGAATGTGTTCAGGAGAGCTTCACGCTGACTTGTGTTCTTAGAGATCAAATCTAATATCGGTGTCAAAAAAGAAAGATGCAATTCTCTTAATTAAGCATTTTGTCAAAAACATTGGGTATTCAGATTGATCTCATTTTCTGGGGAAATGTTTTCCCCCTGATGTAACACTAGGTGAAAAAACAACTCCTGCGCGCGCGCACACACACACACACACACATTTACACTGTAACTTTCTCTAAAAGCAGTCGTCTTTTGATAAGAACATTGCGTCTGAAATGAAGATCTTCATCAGATGTAAGTTGTTCAGCAGGAGGATTGTGCTGCAGGTGAGGAAGAGGGTCAGGAGATGAAGATGGCTGCTTTGCTGGAGAGGAGGAATCAGTTGGCTGGATACTGTAAACTCATCATATACGGAGTCCTGGAGCTGCGTGCTGCCACGGATATACTCAAATACTACAATAAGGTATTAATTATATATGATGTCCTAAAAGAAACATTTATTTATTTACTTATTCATTCATATTTGTAGTTCTACAGGGATTTCGGTGACATCATCAAAGAGACTCTCAGCAAATCCAAGATGATCAGCTCAGTGGAAAGTGCCAGGACTGTGTGCTTGTGTCTGCAGCAGGTGTGTGTGTGTGTGTGTGTGTTTGATTAGTGGTTCTTTGGTGTTTTCATCTCTCTCTATGTGTGTGTTTGTGTGTAGCTCTTCTCTGGGCTGGAGCAGGACGGTCGTGATGAGGAGTTGACAGAGATCAGGCTGCTGGCAAAGAAACTGGCGATGAACTTCAGCATCAATCTGCGTCTGATCCGTAAACCGCTGCTGGTTTTACATCAGTGTGTATCTACCTGCTCATCACACTGCTCTGTCTTTATTTCTCTCTCTCATTTGTAATCGTTCGTGGTTTGCGTAGGGACGGCATCCGTTTCGCGAGTCGAGGGCTCGATGAGGGAGACCTGACAAATTTGAGTTTTCTGGAGATTCTGAGTGAATTCAGTTTCAAACTCCTGCAGCCTGAGCGCAAGCAGCTGTGAGTATCGCCGACGGCCACGCTGAGATCGGCCGTATTCAGCTGCGGCCGGTTGCGTCAACTTAGCCTCTCTTTTAAGACAGTGTCTTAAGAATTAGTCTGACTAACTAGCACAGGGGTGTCAAACTCCGGTCCTGGAGGGCCGCAGCCCTGCAGAGTTTAGATACAACCCTAATTAAACACACCTGATCCAACCAATCAAGTCCTTCAGGCTTATTTGAAAACTGCATAGTATGTGTGTTGAAGCAGGGTTGGAACAAAACTCTGCAGGGCTGCGGCCCTCCAGGAACTGAGTTTGACACCCCTGAACTAGCACTTAGCCAAGAGTAATCAGTCTTATTTTTTGGATTCAACTTAGACTAATCTATATTTTTATGCACATGAATTTAAAAAAAATATGACTAGTCTTAAAGAAGAACTACTACGGACTAACTCGTGTGATTCCAACACGGGACGCATCTCCCATATAAAGAATAAAGCAGCAAACTGTCTATATTGCTGCTTTAGTTCATCATTGAGATGAATTACATAAAATTCATCCTGTAAAGCTCCATTGGAAAAGACTAGTTTACCAGAAAGTTTCACAGACATACTTTGCGGTTGCAGTCTGTGTTTTTCCCAGAGCAAATTTACTGCTGTTTTTCAGATAAAGCCCTGTTTGAACAGTTTTTCATTGGGACGTCTGTAAAACAAATAGTGTACACAGAGACGTTCGTCCCACCGAAACGGTGCATGGAATCTTGATATTGATATTCCTCTGCCAAATAAATGCTTTCTACTGCCCTGCAGTCAGTCTGTGTCTATGCTGTAGATCGCTGTATCTGCGCCGTGTGTTTGCCTCGGTGAGCAACAGTGAGTTTGTGGGGATGTACGAACGATCGCTGACTTCAGGATCGAAAGAAACTCCAGCAGCAGAAACACCCAGCAGGAAACGCAGACGCGCACACAGTCAGTACACGTACACTCATATTAACACACATTGGTGGGGACATTTCACAGACTCATTAGCATATACAAAAAACTGAGGTCAGTAATATTTTTTTTTAAAAGAAATTAATACTTCTATTCATCAAGGAAATTGATCAAAAGTGACAGTAAAGACATTTATATTGTTACAAAAGATTTCTATTTCTGTTCTTTTAAACTTTTTATTCATCTGTGAATCCTGAACAATAAAATGTGTAAAACCCTAACCCTAACCCTTTCCACAAAAATATTGTGCAGCACAACTGTTAACATTGCTAATAATCAGAAATGTTAGTTAAGCGGCAATATCAGAATGATTTCTGAAGGATCATGTGACACTGAAGACTGGAGTAATGATGCTGAAAATTCAGCTTTGATCAGTCAATTACATTTTAGCAGATATTCACATAGAAAACTATTTTAAATAGTAGTAATATTTCAGTTTTTACTGTGTTTTTGATCAAATAAATGCAGCCTTGGTGAGCAGAAGAGAGCCTTTCAGAAACATTAAAACATCTCGCAACCCTAAACCGATGAATGCTGAAGCAATGCCACAAGAGTGTGTGTGTGTGTGTGTACTTGTTTTTGCTACATAGTGGGGACCAAATGTCCCCACAAGGATAGTAAAACCGGAAATTTTTGGCTGCTGGCCTGCAGTCCCCACAATGTTAAAAAATGATTAAAAATAGTAAATGATGTTTATCTGAAAGTGTAACGATGCAAACATGTTTTCTGTGAGGTTTAACATGTTTCTAGGTTTAGGGTTAGGGTTAGGGTTGGGTTAGGGGATAGACAATATCGTTTGGTCAGTATAAAATCTATAGAAGTCTATGGAAAGTCCCCACAATTCACAAAAACAAATGTGTGTGTGTGTGTATGAGAGAGCAGGTTTGATCAGCGGTTTGGAAACTCCAGCTGTAATGTCACACACACGCCATATCGACATGGATGATGATTTCACAGACGGGTATTTATATCCACTCATAAACTACATTACAAAACATATAATACAAATGCGTATGTTACAGAAATGTGATGGTCACACGTGTCAATAAGTTCATTCTTGTTGAAGACGACAACACTTCAGCGATTGGTAACGCAGGGCATTAGCCGCAGTCCTGCAGAGTTCAGCTCCAACACTAATAAAGACTCGCCTGTCTGTAGCTTCCTGGTAACAATCCAGGCCTCAATGAGCTTGTTCAGGTGTGTTTGATTAGGGTTGAAGCAGAACTCCGCAGGGCTGTTTGCCACCCCTGGCCTAATGTCACGTGTGCTTTATGATCCTGTTCACAAACATCTTCATCAGCTGAACCTTTCTGAGCTCAAATAATGACTTTTTCAGTCATTCACGGTTCTCTGATGTCGGTTATCGGTCGTGTGACATGCCAACAAATATTTCATTGTTTTGTAATGATTTATTTATTACTAGACCCCTAAAATACAAACGAAGAGCTTGTGACATTTGTAACCTGGACTGATAATATACTGAACAAAAGGTTAATATTTGAGCAGCTTAAAGACACACACACACACACACACTTTCACGTCTGTCTGTAGGTCTGTCCTGAGGAAGAGTGTGATTCGCAGCAGACAGCAATCGAGTCTGTTCTCTCAGAGCATCCAGTCTCATCTCAGCACGTGAGTGTGTTCATGCTTTTCATCTGCGCTTCTGCTCGTTTCACAATATTCATGTGTACAGAACAGAGTTTTCAAAATTGATATTAACAAGCAAAACTATATGAATCAGAATTAAGGGGCAGACAGAAAAATTCTGGCAAAATGAAATGTATGCATGGTTTAGCAGCACCTTGTGCTAAAAACACATTAACTGTGTGTGTGTCCATTCAGACTCTCTCTGGGTCGTGAAGATGCTTCAGAGGATGAGGAGGAGCCAGAAATTGAAGATTACGATAATGAAGACTCTGAGCTGGACATCACTTTGGTGAGTTAAAGCCACTGTAGGCTCACTGATTGATCAGCACAAGCCTCTTCTTCATCCTCCTCCTCTTCCTCCGTCTGCAGCCCTCCACACACGGCTCCGCCAGCTTCCTGGAGGATCTGTTCGAATGAAACCGGGATCCTGACACGTTCGCATTTCACCAGAGCATTATGGGATGTTGTGTTACTGTAGCTGTTTTTTTTAATATCCCTGTAGAACGGTTCACTTGATTCATTCATGTCACCAGGTTGTTGGTCTGAATGTGAAGAGCATAAAAACAGGTTTGATTTCATGATTGTTAAAAATGATGCCAGTTTAAGTGTTAGTTTTGTTCATTATCTTTGTTTAAATAAATAACTTGCATTTATTTCTCTTTCTCATACCTGTCTTTTTTCATGCAAGATTTCACAATGCATTTATGATGACTGTACACAAAGGGACAGTACAGGTGTGTGTTTCATATAATGGAAAGGACTGTTGCTAAACACAGACCATAATCAGCTGTCAGCAAACCGACGCAGAGCACAACATACAACACCATGTATTACATCATAAACACAGTATGTACAAAATATACTGTGCAAATGAGAGGCAGTGAAAAGAAGCTTCATCAATGTCCGATCAGAGGCGGGAATCTGCTTTGATTGGATCCCGCATCTTCGGCCATCTTTAAGATGTTCGATTAATCATGATTAGCTATACTGTATTTCTTATAACGTCGAGCACACATATATAAGCGCTGCCGTTTCCGCGCTGAGCTCGTGGCGGATGTTTTGAGCTGTTCGCCCCTTTTGTCATGACATCACAAACCAGACTGTTTTGCCGCCGTTTCAAAGCGCAGATATTATTGGTCGAACTGCCCACGTGACACACTACGTTTGGAAGATTCTCGCGCCACAGGCAGAGCCCCACCCTCGCGCATACGCAGACTCGCTCTCATTGGTGGAGAGAGCAAGCAGACTCGCGCCAGTTTTTGCAGCTGCCCTCGAGACCGTGTTGCATCTCCAGTCAGTAAAACGTTTCCTGTGTAAAATATACACGGATTTATTTTACAAACGTGACTATTTCACATTTTCGCGATAAACATGGCACCGAAGGATTATATGGCGGAGAAGGGTAAGTTGGGAAATTTACTTCTAGCGCCCAATGAACTTTAGTTTTGTTCACTTTTCTCCGTTGTGTTCCTGAGCTCGCGTGATACGCATCAAAGTCCGATTAAATGAAACTTAGGTCAAAACGCTTATTTATACTCCTTTATATTTGGTATCTGAACTCGATCAGAATGTTACTGTGGAATCGGTGCGACACATGTGCTGTTTTACTGCCATATGGCGTTTGTTTCGTTACGCTTGTAGATGCAGATCTAACTTAGTTTTATTGTGACTCGCGGCGGCCGCTGGAGTTGCGCGCGCTTGCGCTGAAGTGCCCGGATGGAGTTTCGGAACAAAGAGCGGTGGCGCGCGGAGAGCACGTGCTTGGTTTCAGACAGCACGCACTCATTTCAGTGAAAAGTTGGACAGATCCGTTCATAATCGTGTGTTTTCTGTTGATTCCGATCGTCAGACGTCGCGTTACGGCACAGTGTGAAAGTTTCGTCTGTACGTGTGAACGGGGCCACGCGAACCAACCCCCGACACTGGAGCGCGCTCCCGTCGGCGCGGTTTGATTCCGCTGGTGGTGATGATGCGCGCTCACGGCCGCGTTCTGTCTGGACTAGTTTATAAAGCGCGGAGTGATCGCGGAAGCTCCGCGGGCTGTAGCGCGGCTCCGGAGCCATGTGCTGCTTTGTTTACAAAAACAGCAGCCATCGAATGGCCTTACACACGCGCTTGTAACGCGAAGGCCAATGTGCAGCGAGATGACGCGCGGTCGGAGCAGATGTGGTCTGTCACACCGAGACTGGGACTCGTAGGTCGCGACCAGGTTAGTCGACACGACACCAATGCGATGTTTTGCTTAAAAAGTGGATAGGAGGCTGTTTGGACGCGTCGATCATTATTGTGTAATTTAACTATTTATTTTCAAGCGTTTATTCTCTGTTCAGCAGCTACTTTGAATTCTGGCCGTGCAGCGCACATTTTCAACCCTTTTATTTTGGCTGCTCTTTGCCTTTCGCTCGTTTGTTTACGCTTCCTCCGCGCGCGCTCACGTGACTGATGTTTGTCCCGCTGCACCTCTGCGTGATCGCGCGCTCCTCTGGAGTGGAAACTTTTTTTTTTTTTTTTTTTTTTTCCCTGCATTTAAACATTTACAAGAGCCTTCATCATATTTGTGTGTGTGACAGCGCTCTTTCTGCCAATTGTTTTTCCAGATAAATGCAAGCGCTTCCTGCAGGAGTTCTACAGCGAGGATGACTCCGGGAAGAAGGTGTTCAAATACGGCGCTCAGCTGGTGAGATCTACAGCCCGTTCTCTTCCTGCTGCTCGTGCGGCATCGCCTCAGGCTCCTGCTCACCTGTGTGTGTGTGTGTGTGTGTGTGTTTCTCAGGTGTCGTTGGCGCACCGCGAGCAGGTGGCGCTGGTGGTGGATCTGGACGATGTGGCGGAGGAAGACCCTGAGCTGGTGGAGAGCGTGTGTGAAAATGCCAAACGTTACACCGGACTGTTTGCGGATGCGGTTCACGAGCTGCTGCCTGAATACAGAGAGCGGGAGGTGCTGCTTCTGACGACCATCGCACTATACTGACATGATGAGAAGGGTCTGGCTGCAGACATGCACTTACGTCTGACATCACTTGCAGTCTTTTTTTTTTTTTTTTTTTTTTTTCTTTATTATTAATCTTTTAACATTTTACTGCTGTAGCCAGGTGGTGAAGACTAGCCTATCCTATCTACACTGTATGATGAATAAAGCAACCGGGGTAAAGTTAGATCGCGGCTTTGGGCATGTTTCGACACGTTTGTGGTGTGTTACTGCTCTGAAGCGGTCACTCTAGTCGATGCTTGTGTTTGTACTCGTTAAAGCGCTGCATGTCTAAAGTTTGGCTAATCCCCCACCTCGTACCTATACCTAATTGCTCAACAAATGCTTAATGTGGCAAAACAGACTGATATGATAAAGACCAAATTCAGTATAAAACTATTTGTTGACAAACTATGTACTAGCAGATGTGCACACGCAATAAGAAATGCATTGTGATATTAATCTCCGTATAGGCAAACAGACGTGCCCAGAACGCAGTGCATTAATTAGACGTTTTCCTCCCAAAGAAAATCAATATAAATAAAACATGTAATGTAGCATAATGGACAAAAACAATAATATAAAAGGGCTGTAGAGATTATTCTATATGGGAAAACGCGAATAAACGCGGCGTTGCGTTTATTATGGGCTCACCTGCTTGTCTGTAGTTTTAATAATGAATAGGAGCATACTGAGTTTAGTCTATCATCTTAGTCCGCACACTATATAAACACTATATACATATAAATGATATTAATAAACTGTATACTGAATCTTAATACATTAAGCCATAGGCTATTAAGTGTTTATGGTTTTCTACGGGAGGAAAAAGCGTAATGAGAGACTTTGCGCATTGTGTTCATATTCTGCTGTTCTGTGGCCACAGATTTACAGGTCTTGTTTTTATCTCCTACAGATGACTTGCAGGACCTGCTATTAAATTTGTTTTAATCGTAAAACCACCACAGCGTCTTGTCTCCATTGGTAACATGCACAATTTGTGTGGCTTGTAAGTGACGTCGCAGGTAGCAGAGAGTACAAGTGGCGATTGCGAGTGACATTGTAATTTAGTTTCTTTTTTTCTTGTCTTTACCATCTGGCTGCTATTGTAAAATGTCGAGATATTCAAATAAATGAATAAAATAAAATACAAATAAAGACTTACGGAAGTGCAGTTGTCTGAGAGTTCACGTCTGAAAATGCAGTTGCATATCTGCAGCCGGACCCTATTCGACATGATAGATCTATATGATTGTCAGAAAATAAAAACGTTAACGGCTTATGACGTCCAGTACGACACTCTAGAAAATTATACCGTAACATGTCATTAATGACTTGTAAAATAAGTGTGTCCAACTTTTGTTTGCATGACCTTCTTAAACAACTAGTTTTAAATGAGCGTCACACACAACTTTATTTGCAGACATGCAGGATAAAAATCTTCACACAGCTGATGTTTACTGTATATCACTAATGTTGCCTGCTGATCGATATATTCATGTCTGAGCCGTGTTTGTTTTGTAGGTCGTGGCGAAGGATGCCTTGGACGTTTATATCGAGCACCGGCTGATGATGGAGACCAGAGGTCGTGATCCCGCAGACACGCGTGACGCCCGGAACCAGTATCCATCTGAACTCATGCGCAGATTGTGAGTGACTCAAACGGGCTGGTTTGGTTTGCAAGCTTTTGATTCTGTTTTGATGTTGACTCTTTTGCACGTATATTAGCTGATGCATCAGTTTTGCTTAAGTGAAAATCTCTCAATGCTGTAAATCAGTGTTTCTTGACTCCAGTCCTCGGGGCCCACTGCTCTGCACAATTTGTATGTTTCTCACTGGGAAATGTTTAGAGCAATGGGCCCCGAGGACTGGAGTTGAGAACCACGGCTGTAAATAATAACCTGTGCTATAATACTAAATATTACAATAATATTAAAGATTAAAATAAACAACTATGAAAGTCAGTTGACTTGTATTATTAGTAATGATCAACGCAATTTAATTTTTTACATTTGAAGTTTGCATCTGTGGTTATATTCTTTTCGTGTTTATTGCTGTTAAGCTGCTTTGACACTGTTTATGTATGAAGGGTTATAGAAAGAATATATTATAATGACTATTATAATGACTAATTATAATGACTATAATTAGGGTGAACACCCATCCCGCTTTGCGTTGTACCGCACAGCATTTTCACCCCTTGTCCCGCACGCTGCATATTGAGAAAATGTCCCGCATTTTCATCAGTCTGTTGGTCATGATTAAGGAAATGTACATGTTCTCTTGCCTTTTTAAAGACGCCTTTTATTTATTCTCTTTGTGGCGTAGTTTTTACGCAAAGGAAGCGTGGACCTCATCAAGTGATTTAGCAGCACTGATGGAAATGGTCGAGTGCACATGAAAAACGTGATATTCTCCATTCATTTTAACCAATAAAAAAAAAGAAATCGATGCAGCTTTCAGACACAACTTATTTTAATAGTTTGTTTGAGATTGTTTCTATGGTGTTATTGTAATGACAAATGTTCAGAGCACCAAAATGCGCGAGCACTAATCTCTTTTCTCGCAGGTGGATTCTCTTCACTTTCATACAAAACAGACGCACTTTCTCTCGTTTACATGTGCATGCTTAGAAACATAAGGTCATATGGCAGACACACACACACACACACACACGTACGTGTCCAGGTGAATTCAGTGTGTGTTATTGCATGTTTGTCATATTGTACTCACTCAGTGGTTTTCTCATTTATAATTGCATGAATCATGTGTGTTTCTCAGTGAGGTTTATTTCCGTCCTCCATCCACACTGAAGCCCAAGGTGGTGCGTGACGTGAAGGCCGACAGCATCGGTCAGCTGGTGACCGTCAGGGGAATCGTCACCAGAGCCACGGAGGTTAAACCCATGATGGCCGTGGCCACATACACCTGCGATCAGTGCGGAGCCGAGACCTACCAGCCGGTATGAAGGTTATTAGTTAACGTGTCTCTTAAAACACTCGTCCATTCGTGTGTGTGTGTGTTAACACGAGTTCTGTCCATGCCATTGATCAGATCGCTTCTCCGAGCTTCACGCCGCTCATCATGTGTCCCAGTCAGGAGTGCGTCACCAACAAATCTGGAGGACGGCTGTACCTTCAGACACGCGGCTCAAAGTTCATCAAGTTCCAGGAGTTGCGCATTCAGGAGCATGTAAGTGTGTGTGAGCGTAACGTTTTGCCTGGCTGAGTGTAAATCGTGCAAATGTTCACTGAGTTGTGTGTGTGTGTGTGTGTCAAACGCTCAGAGCGATCAGGTGCCGGTGGGAAACATTCCTCGCAGCATGACCATTTACGCCCGCGGAGAGAACACGCGTGTGGCGCAGCCTGGAGATCACGTGGCTGTTTCTGGAATATTCCTTCCTCTGCTGCGCTCTGGATTCAGACAGGCTGTACAGGTGACACATTTTACACACGTTACTGCCAGCTGTAGAGTTCAGCTTCGTTTTGTCGTCCTGTAGACTATGAACTGCTCTTATAGCATCAAATGTAAATGTTTATGCGAAATCAAACTTGAAATGAAAAGTCACCTTAACAATTGTTTTAATGCTTATTATTGGTGGATTGAGATTGACTCGTACGTGTATGTTAGAATTGAGCGTGTAATGTTTAAGTAGAATATCATAACTTGACTTCTCAGTTAAAGAATGCTCCTTTAATACAATTCACTGCAAGTTCTTTCAGAGTGCCACGCCCATGTCTCGACATCCAATACACAAACAGTAGGCAGAACAAGTCCCGCTTTACATTTGTATGGCCATCTAAATGTAAGGTCACATGACCTTGAGCTCTGTGTTTCCTGTATTCAGATAGGTCTGTAGTGTGTGTGTGTGTGTGCAGGGTTATTAATGTGTGTGTGTGTGTGTCAGGGTCTGTTGTCAGAGACGTATCTGGAGTGTCACTGCATCACTTTGATGAATAAGACAGAGGATGATGAGCTGGGAACTGAAGAGCTGAGTGATGAAGAGCTACGGCAGATCACGGGTAACATGCGTTGTTTTTGCGTGTGATTTCTAAGGGTAGTGACATGTCTCTGGACTCACGTGTGTGTGTGTGTAGAGGAGGACTTCTATGAGAAGCTGGCGGGATCCATTGCTCCAGAGATTTACGGTCATGAGGATGTGAAGAAGGCTCTGCTGCTGCTGCTGGTCGGTGGTGTGGAGCAGGCGCCGCGCGGGATGAAGATCAGGGGTGAGAATGCCTTGCGTGTGATGCTGGATATACTTCACTTAAATGACTGATTGATAACTCTTTTATAAACTGATCGTTATCTAAATCCCCAACACTCATGCATGTCTCTAAACATCAGAGATTTCACCCATAACAACAACGTGTATATATTTATATTATGTATATGTGCCAGAAAACACTGTAGAGTACAGTAGAGCTAGCGCTAAATAAAGTGGATTATTCATCATTATATGTCGTCATATCACCATGTCTGGGGGAAAAAAAAAAAAGAGCATTACAAGTATTGTGTTATGGAACCAAATTGACTGGAATAATGATACTACAGACTTTGCTTTACAGTAAATTCTGTTTTGTCTCATGTTTAAGTTTAATCAGTTCATTGATTTATTACCATGAAGCTCTTTTGACGCGGACTGTGTTGTATGAAGCCCGTGTGACCGAATGTGCCTGTGTTTGTAGGGAACATTAACATCTGTCTGATGGGTGATCCGGGTGTGGCAAAGTCTCAGCTGCTGTCCTACATCGACCGTCTCGCCCCTCGCAGTGAGTGTCGCCCGCAGTACGACTTCGTCCGCCGGCCGGCCTTCCCGCGACTAACTCTCGACGCTCTGTTTCAGGTCAGTACACGACCGGCCGCGGCTCGTCCGGCGTGGGTCTGACGGCAGCGGTGATGCGTGACCCGGTCACGGGCGAGATGACGCTGGAGGGCGGCGCTTTGGTTCTGGCCGATCTGGGCGTGTGCTGCATCGACGAGTTCGATAAGATGGCTGACGGCGACCGCACGGCCATTCACGAGGTCATGGAGCAGCAGACCATCTCCATCGCCAAGGTACGGTCCGCTCCGATCGAGCCGAGCGATTTCTGACTCTCGAACGATCGCGACCACACGTGTTGTCTCGTTTGTCTCAGGCCGGCATCATGACGTCTTTGAACGCGCGCTGTTCGATCTTGGCTGCGGCGAACCCGGCGTACGGCCGCTACAACCCTCGCAAAACCATCGAGCAGAACATCCAGCTGCCGGCCGCGCTGCTGTCCCGCTTCGACCTGCTGTGGCTCATTCAGGACAAACCCGATACGGACAACGACCTGCGGCTGGCGCAGCACATCACATACGTGCACCAACACTGCAAGCAGCCGCCAACTCACTTCAACCCCATCGACATGAAGCTCATGAGGTAAACGAGCGCCGTCTGCACCTCGCTTTAATGACTGACGCTCACACCCGCTGTTAGCGTGTGCGCTGACGCTCATCAGTACTGACAGTTTAATATTAGTATTACATTTTAGAGCAAAATTATGGATTGATATGGCACTGTTGATTAGCGACAGACATTTTTACTGTTTGATCACTCACAGCAATCTCTTCAAATATGTACGGTGTAAAATTGTAATTTGAAATGAATCATTTAGTTTATTGAAACCTAAACTGAACACAAGTAATGTTTTTATATAAACAGGAACTGTAATGGAAAGTGGCCTTAACTATTATGGTACTTTAATCATTTGATGCAATGCATTTATTGTGCACATGTTTTTACATTGTAGTTATAAATGCCTGCATGTAATTACATTTATAGTTACACTGTTGACCCACCTTTTACACCTTAACTCACCCTTAAACCTACCCATACCACCAAACCTGTCCCTAACCTTACCTGTCTCCCACCTCAATAGCAGCAAAAGTGTTTGCAATACTAAATGAACATTGTTCATTGAGTACATTGTACGTACTTTTTGATGTAAGTACTTAGAAGTTAAGGCCACCTAGTTGAGATTAAAACTGAACTGCAATTAGAGAAAATCATCTGATGACTTGTTTCATCTATCTGTGTCTGTCAGGCGTTACATCAGCAAGTGTAAGCAGAAGCAGCCGGTGGTTCCAGAGTCTCTGTCTGATTACATCACAGCCGCGTATGTAGAAATGAGGAAAGAGGCGCGAGTCAGTAAAGACACGACGTTCACCTCGGCCCGAACGCTGCTGTCCATCCTGCGCCTCTCCACTGCCCTGGTGAGACACACACAATGCAGACGACCTTACCGTTACAGGCAGGACCTGATCTCTGGAGCTGGACTGATGTGGCCGTCGGGTGTTAAAAGTGCTGTTTGTGCAGGTAGTTGCGTTCATCTCTACTGCAGAAGCAGCACTTCACGACACACGCCGCTGCTGACGCAGGTTCGAGCGACGCGCCGAGATCCGTGTTGTCGCGTGACGGTCAGCTTTGCGGGGTGGGCAGTCAGCCTCGGGTCTCGCCGCTGTGCAAACCCATGCAAAACTGACCGCGCGCGACACCCCGCAGCGCTCGGACGCAGAGACTAGCTGGTGTTGAGAGGCGGAGACTTGGGCAGTTGCTGGCTTTCCCACAAGGCATTGCACTTGTCTCGGTCTGACAGTGCCGGCACAACTCGTCCATTTGAAGTACACTTGACTTTGTAAAATCATTTGTACTTGAGGAATGTGGTGACATTCATACACTTGATAAGCTGAGGAGGTGACTTCAGGCGTGTGTGTGTTCAGGCTCGTTTGCGGATGGTGGATGGTGTAGAGAAAGAGGATGTTAATGAGGCCATGCGACTGATGGAGATGAGCAAAGACTCGCTGCAGGCCGACAAGACCAACAACACCAGGTACGTAAACGCGCACGCGCACACACACACCACTGAGTGCGGCGTGACCCGCGTCTCATCGAGTTCTCCTCTCTGTCTGTCGGTCTGCAGGGCGCAGCGTCCGGCTGACGTCATCTTCTCTCTGCTGCGTGAGCTGGCCGGCGAGGGCTCCGTGAGGTCTGTTCGTATGGCCGAGGCGGAGCAGCGCTGCGTGTCTCGTGGTTTCACTCCAGCACAGTTCCAGGCCGCTCTGGACGAGTACGAGGAGCTGAACGTGTGGCAGATAAACCAGGCGCGTTCACGCGTCACGTTTGTGTGAACAAACGCAACGAACAGAGTGACTGTACATGATCTGATGCATTTGAACCTTTCCGTCTGGTGTTGTGATGTGGAGGAGCAAGTTTTGTTTGTTTTGCTTTTAAATCTGTTAAATCCCTGAAATAAATGCTGTAAATAGATTAACTTTGTGTTTTGACTTGATGGTTTGTGGTAATTTCTGCAGAATTTTAATGAGATACTGATGCATTGATAACTTTGTAATGGGGTCCAATTAGTTTACTGAAAAGTGCAGTTAAACTGCATGGTTCATGTCAGCTCATGATAAATGTCATGCTTTTTTTTTTTTTGATGAATTTATATTATTCCCTTCGAGGGTGTTTAAAGTAAACATAAGGGCTTCATTCTGTGTGTACTGCTCCTACAAAATCATTTCTATTGGACACTTGAAATAGCCTATTTGACAAAACAGAAAGCTGCTTATTTTAGCCATCAGCTATGTTAAGGAAGATGTGACGTCCTCATGCTAGGTGTACTGCTCTGAAGAAAACCAAATGTTTAAGTTTTTACTGAACCAAACTTATTTTATAGACTAATAAATTTGCTATATTTGACAACACGGGCATTTATGGCACCTGCAGCCTAACTTACAGCAACTTTTCTCTGCCCTTTTAGGAGTGTTAAAGGGTATGTGATCTTTTATGATTGGTACAATCTTCTAACCAAATCCAAATTTTGGGCAGCTTGTAGTGTAAATAAGGTCTTCATATTATGTTTACTTCAGTTGGAATTTAGCTCCAACCCAAATTAGAGGAACCTGAACCAGTAATCAAGCTCTTGTTAGGCATACTGGAAACTTCCCGGCAGGTGTGTTGAGTGAAGTTGGAGCTAAACTCTGCAGGGCCCCGGCCCTCCAGGAGCAAGTGTTTGTTGTTTTTTTTTTTAATTTTGGCAATCCTTATTTATGCACCCCTGGATTTGCCATATTTGACCATACCCTGCCTCTTATTGCAGAATCAGCCCAATTAGCAGCAAATATTCTCCACCCTCTTTGAGGATACCCGAAATGCAATATAAGGTATTCACTTCTTTTGTTTTTTTTTTTTTTTTTTTACAACTCTAACTCCACATTTTGGCCATTTTTGTATGGACACTTGTACTTCCATTTGACAATACACTGCTTATTGCACCACATACTGCGCCTCTCGGTGCTCTTATCATCTGTGGACATGAGGCTGAAGATTGACAGAGCCATAGCTGGGTTTCATAGAAGGTTTTACGCCTCAGATTATGATCTTCAGTCTTCAGGCACAATTATCAAACATGTGTTTTTAAACGTTTATAACAGATAAAACATCAAAATAAAATGTATTTATTCCCCAAAGAAAAACATATTCAAGAGAACATAAACAAATGTATATATTTTTTATAATGTAACGTGTGGATGAAAATTCATCCACAAAGTAAATAATTATCATGGAAAATGTTTTTAAAACATAAGTTTAAAAGTTGTCGGTAGCATAGTGGTGGTGACTTTGAAGGCGAGCGACCATGGTGTACTTCGTTTATAGCCTAATGTTGCCTTTTTAATTTTGGAGCTTGTATTTAGGGTTAAAAATTAATAAAATTTGTATTATTTTAAGAAGACTATCTTAATGGACAAAACACGTAAGTGTCATGAACTGCGGCTGAATGGAGATCTTATTTTTTGCGATAATCCAAAAGTCTTTGGAAAAATCCTGTTGGGTTTTTGTCAAGGGAACCAGTGTGACGCCAACAGCTGATTGGCGCACAAAGTGACGTCATAGCTCCGCCACTCTGTGTGTGCGGTCCTCGATTCATCCGTTCTGTACATTGTTAGATGCAGTCTCTCAGCTTTTTATAGTGTTTCGTGTTGTTTTTATTCCCTGTTGAGTCACTGACTCCACAACGACACGATTTCGCGCTTTAACTGAGCAGATGGCAGCGATCAATATTGACATCACTGATTTATGCTGATCTTTCATCTCTTTCAGGATGGAAAATTCCTTGTTCTGAGACTCTGTGCTAGTTTTGTGCCAGTAATACATTATTATGTTAAGTAAGTAAATAAATAAATAATCTTAATAAAACTTTTGGATTTTAAGTGGTTGTCTGTGCGGTTGCTTTCATTTTATTGAGCAAAAGTGTCGTTAATCATCGTTTCGAAAACATAAATAACCCGTTAAAACTACTCATTAAATCATATATTTTTCAGTTTTGTGATCATAATTGAACAGCGGCTTCTTTGATTAATTATATCGGATACAGTTCATGATTTACAACAATTGTCTTCATGACAAATGATGTATGTTTTATAAAGGCATAGGCTATTATTTATTCTTTAAATCATTATAATTACACTGCGATCTGACCGAATAAAAGATTAGTGCTGTTAAAAAGCCGACAAAGAGAAAATGTGTGTGCGTGTGTGTTTCTATTGTTCAGACACACGCTCTTCAGGGAGGCTGAGTGTGTGAGTGTGTGCGCGCGCGCGTGCACGAACATCCCGGGACAAAGAGACGCGGCTCCGCTGAGACGCAGCAGGTTCGCGTTGTCTCGTCTTTAATCAGTGATTTACTGTCCACCTTCACAGACTCGGTGTTGTTGAAGATGATGAAGGTGTTGGTGTACCTGATCGCGCTGTGGGGCGCCGCGGGCGGCGCGAGGAGCTGCGGAGAGTCGCGCCGGGTGTACGGAGAGAAACACGAGCTAAACACCGCCCCACACACACACATCAGCGGTAAGACTCGCCAGATCACCCGCTCTATCAGCCCGTATATGTGTGTGTGATTTTTGCCTACTTTTGCTGAAGCTTTAACTAAAGCTGAATCTATCAGCCCGCCTGTCTGTCTGTCATCTGTCTGTTAACAAGCATAATTAGTTCATACAGTCCAGAAATAGTAAATATAGAAATATAATGTGTAGTGAATTCATTAATATATAGGCCATGCATATATAATATCTGGGAAAACGCGTCGGATGTCGCTGGAACGTTTTCAGGAAATTCGAAAAATAGGTAAAATGTAAGGTTTCATTAAATTAGTATCCTATTATTCTATTCCATCTTGTCTATAATCTCTAAAAATATCTTGGCGACAATTCACTTGTTTAGTGCAGAAAAGTAACGATTAATTGCAGCAAGTAGAAATGACTGTCTTTCTCTTATGTTACAGTGGTCATCGGATGCAAAGTTCACTTTTTCATGTTGTTTGAACATAAATGTGTGTTGGCAGTGTGTGTACAAATCTACCCTATAATGACAAAAATCCATCCAGTGGTTTTTAATTAATCTGTAAAAATAATTTTCCCTTTTTCAAATCAAGCCATTCTCAGCTTGTTGTCTGTGTGACGTCACACCGACAGAGGCCACTCCCATGATAGTTTGATTGACACTGGCATCTTACCTTAGACCCGCCCTGATGAGCTGTAACAGTCCGATCGCCATTGTTTCGATGCCGGAACGTAGACAAGAATGGCTCCTAAGTGATTGAGGTGTTGTGTTGCTGGATGTAATAATGAACATAGTGGTCGTCATTTACTCCCGACATCTGAGCCGCTGAAGGTGCAGTGGATTTCGTTTGTTCGTGAATGGAATGCGCCTCCCGATCTACATAAATGAGTCTATATTCTTGCGAATCATTCATGATCCAGCTTCACTTACAGCAGAAGTGAGTATAAGGGTTTTTATGCATCTTTATAAGAGGCCTTTCCTAATAACGTGCTAGTTAGCAAGTTTAGCGGCTAAACGCGGCTAAAGTAAACAGAGCAAGGCTAGTCACTCCACAGAAGAGAAGGGCGGGGTGAGCAGAGCTCATTTGCATTTAAAGGAACATGCAACAGGCTGATTTCTGCGCTCGCTTTTCTAAGCATAAACTACAAGTTAGGCTGCATTTTTCGTGCTAACTAAACATACAAGGGGTGATGAAAAGTTCGGAGACTATGCCCATGATAAACAATGGAAAACAGACATCAGTTTGTTTGTGTAATGATGCAGTATAGCACTCCTGACTTAACAGACAGCTCTTCTTAAACTCCTGAATTGAAAGTGAAAGCCCTCTCGCTTTAAACCCCTTTTTTTTTTTTTTTAAATTCCATTCCTGAAAATCATAGCTATCAGCCAACTTAGCCATAACTTCTGTTACGTTCAAGCTGGAACAATTAAAAACAATTTTGGAAAGGGATTGAACCCAGCTTTCATATGGTAAAAAGGTAAAATTTCAACTTGCGTTTTCCTAGATTGTATCACATATGTATTATTTGTATCTGTGCAATGATTTGCAGACTTTTTCTTAGATGCTTTATTACAGAATTTGTCTCTGATTCTTCAGCTGTGTGTCACTAATTCATTTCCCAGTGTGTGTGTGTGTGTTCTGTGATTGGCAGGTGAGCACCTGCGTCTGTGTCCTCGTGATTACACCTGCTGTTCCAGTGTGATGGAGGACACGCTCGCGCGCCAGAGCGAGGCTGATTTCCTATCTTCGGTCCAGGACACCAGCCAGTTCCTGCTCACCACCTTCACCCAGAGACACCGCAAGTTTGATGGTGAGGACCTGATTGAGAGCATGAAAGACTGACTGTGCTGTAAACATCTTTACGCTCATGAAACGCCCTTCATTTAGCATCTATCATTTCTCACCTCAGTCCTGAAAAATGCTGCCAAAGTGTGTGTGTTGAGAGAGGAGACAGACATGCGGTCTTTTGATTCAAACCGTCTCATTTTACTGTCCTTGACGCATAAAGCATAAAGGTTCCCACAAATACATGCAAATACATTACATATTTTACATTACACACACACGTATATAGTTGATGTTTTTCATGACCATTTAACAAAACATGACAAACTTTTGGTCTGTGAATAGGAAAAAAAATCTTCAGAAGCACATCAAATCTTTCATAACATGTTCATGCCGCTTGAGCCCTACAGACTCAAGAACAAACGACACAACACTTCATCAGGGACAAGACAGACACTTTATTTACTTTTCTGTCTGTTTCTTTCAGTTATGTTTTATTATTTGAATCATTTTTAAATATGTTCTATTAGACTATGTATCTGATTAATCCATCACGTGTTTTGCGTTGATGATCTGTGCTGTTTCCTTTTTTTTTTTTTTTTTTTGCTCTAAAGTAGATTAAATATGTCCAGAAAAGGCTTGAACAGAATATTTTGTGAACTGCTCTACGAGAATCTTACGTGTTTACTGATTTTCTGATGTATTTGGACAGAAACTGCTCTGCAAGACACATGTAATACCTGTGAGATTGTTTTGAGTAACGTGGAAACATCTCTCATCTGTTAACATCTCAAATCAGCCTTTCCAGATGCTTTAAATTCACTGGCCGAGGTCATGGTGACCGGAAGGTTTTGTTGTGGATAAATACAATTTTTTTCTCTGGCTTCTGTTCCTGTGGTGTCAGAGTTTTTCCGGGAGCTGATGGATGTGGCAGAGAAGTCGATGAATCAGATGTTCACACAGACGTATGGTCATCTGTACACGCAAAACGCTCACATCTTCCGGCAGCTGTTCGCAGATCTGCGGCGCTACTACACGGGTCAGTGTGTTTACGGTGTGACACCGGTGTGATTCTGGACGATCCGGTGACATGTGTGTGTGTGTGTGTGTGTGTCTGTCTGTAGGGGGCAGAGTGAGTTTGGCCGAGGTGCTCTCTGATTTCTGGGCAGGACTAGTCGAGCGAGTGTTTGCTCTGGTTAACCCTCAGTATCAGTTCACCGAGGACTATCTGGAGTGTGTCAGCAAACACGCCGAACAGCTTCAGCCATTTGGAGACGTGCCACATAAACTGCACATTCAGGTAACTTCTTATTACATGTGTTTGTGTTTGTCATTTTATGACCAAGACAAAGAATCTGAAGTCCAGTCAGTTGACAGAGAGTTTACTGAAGTTCTCCACGCTTCCAAAGAACTGTAGAAAATGAGCAAGAGGAGCCAGCCCCAACTAACTTACAATACATAAGCACTAGTACTTATAGTCATATTGACATCATTTCTACAGGCTCTGATATGTTAATAGTGTAGATCATTCTAGCAATATCCAAACATGATGGTTTAAAAAAAAAAAAGACAATATTTTGGAGACACTAAGTTCCATTGGTAAGCAACTATCATAACTATCATCTGGGCCTGTAGATTCTTCTGCAGGCTGTTCCTGTGGCATGATCACATACTTACTGTATTCCTAAACAGTCTCTACAAAAACACCACTAGATTAAACGGAGACAATTTCTCTTCAAGGTTGAGCTGCAGCACGTCACTGAAACAGACTAACACTTTCACACAGAGCATACGTGATTCACTGTCAGAGTTCAACATATAGCAATTAATGGTGCTATAAACCTCTAAAAAAAGTCTTAAACATTAAGCATATGTAAGAGTTAGGAAAGAAAAGGAAAGGACGTGACATGGTTACATGTGGAGCGCTGGTCTTCACATGTCTCATATGGCTATCATGAGAACCACAGAATAACATAAATAAGAACAAAGTTCAAACTGATTCAAACTTTTCTATAAAATATCATCGTCATCATTATCATATTACTTTGTTGTTATCGGCAGGTGTCGCGAGCGTTAACTGCGGCGCGGTCGTTGGTTCAGAGTTTGGCTGCAGGAAGAGACATAGTGAACAAAGCGACAAAGGTGCGTAAATGTGACTCGAGATTTAACTATATGACTAACTATATGAAATCAAATAACTGATTAGAAAAGATCTGAGCAGTGCTACACCTGCATCTCACAACCACAAAAAGCAAAGTCACAACACCATCGTTGGATTTTGTTCAGGTGAAAGCGGTGCCGGTCAGACACTGGTCAGTGCTCACTGGGTCTGTGAGTTTCAGAAGCAGGTGACTCACAGTGTCTCTTTCACACTCACTTTTCAGGTGCTTTATTGACTGTTTTTGTATTATTTTTGTATCTGATATTTATTTGTAGGGAGTTTTTCCTATAAATATTGTTTCAAAGCAGCTTCGCAGAAAAACAGTTCATGTTTTTATGCGTTTATAATTTTTTGTTCTACATTTATATAATGTTTTCTAAGTCAAGGGACATTTATTTCTAAAGCACTTTATACACGCCTAGAAATAGACAGGAAAATAATAGTGTAAATGGTAAAATGAACTCAATTCCAGCTGTAAAGCAGCTCTGCAGAAGACAGCACTGCCATTGTTCAGATCACTGCAGTTAAAAGTTTCCATAATTGATTTGAATTTCTGTTGATCTCTGTGAAGCTGCTTTGAAACAATCTGTATTCTATAAAATGCTGTAGACAAAGTGTGACTTGACGAAGTAACAAGCAATATTGTATTATTTACACACAAAATGAATCCCAATCATTCTAAACTGATAGAAAAAAACGTTTGCAGTGTAGCCCTAACAATAATATGCTCATCCCGTCAAATATAATAGAGAAAGTAAACGTGATGATGTTTGTATATTCTCTTGGACGTGTATCATGCTGTGGCTGAGTTTGCTAATGCATCTCTTCTTTTGGACTTGTTTATATATCCTTGTGGGGACCTAAACCTGAATACACACAGACTCATGGGGACTAGTGTCACCGTGGGGACCTAAATTGAGGTCCCCATGGGTACAAAGGCTTATAAATCATACAGAATGATTTTTTTTGAGAAAGTAAAAATGCAGAAAGTTTTCTGTAAGGGTTAGGTTTAGGGGTAGGGTTAGGGTAAGGGGATAGAAAATACAGTGTGGACAGTATACAAACCATTGCACCTATGGAGAGTCCCCACAAGGATAATAAACCAGACGTGAGTGTGTGTGTGTGTGTGTGTGTGTGTGTGTCCAGCTGACCGTAGGATCCGAGTGTGTTCGGGCGTTAATGCGGCAGTGGTTTTGTCCGCTGTGTCGTGGACTTCCTTCCCTCAAGCCCTGTCATTCGCTGTGCCTGAACGTCATGAAGGGCTGCCTGGCCAATCAGGCCGACTTAGACTCTGAATGGAACAATTTCATTGGTAAGAAAGAAAGCCACGTAGTTCCCCTGAAAATTATTATTCGGTGATCATTTTCTTGCGTCGTTTACATTATGTACACCAACAAACGTATTTGTAATATTCTCTCATTTGTCCATCAGTCAAAAGTCTGAAATCAGCAGTTCAAATTTCAAAAATATACATGAAGACACGGTAAACGTAATTCATACGAATCAAGACACTCTAACCCTTTATATGATGAAACCGATGTCATTTAAGCTTTCAATCACACATGACGAACACTGACTACGTTTACATGGACATCAGTAATCTAACTATTTACCTTATTCTGGATAAGACAATATTATGATTAAGGTGTTTATATGAGTTCCTTTTAGAATATTCCTTTCATGTTCCCGTTTTACATGTTATAGTACATAGATCGATTAATGGCACACGCCACTACGTCCCCACATCACCGCATCTGACCAGTCGCCTCCAGAATTTCACTTATCAACATACAGTTAATCCCCGTTATGGTGCCATATACAGTTTGGGGTAGGGATGTTCATTTCGGTTATTTTTCCTAACCGACAGCCGACGCTCGTTAACCGATTATTAACCGTTATCCGACAAGATTATTGTAAATTAGAATTTAATTAGTTTAGAAGGATAAGTGTCTGTGTCCCTTTAAAACACCAAAATTTGTTTCCCGGGATTAATTTTACATGCACAAAAAAGCAGCAAACAACAGAACATGAGGATTCACATGGACACATCACACCGCATACCTGCGCGCCTATGCGAACGGACAAAAACATCATAAAGCTAGGCTATATATATATATAATGAATGAATAAGCCTATAAGATAATATTTTTATTTAATAACAAAACAAGAAAAAAAAACCCTGTGCAACAAGTTGCTACATTGCAGAATTTTGGTTCATTTTTGTGCTGCGCGAAAGGAAGACGGCTGAAAGCGACATCCTATTTTTCTTTATTTAATACACAGCAAACCGTTTACACTTTAGATTATCTGTATGACTAGAAGGAGTCGTTTCCACTGTTAGAAGGAAAAAAAATGTGATTGCGCCGGCGCCGCTCGCGCACGCACAGTCTGCCAAACACATGGAAAAAAATCACACTGCTTAATTGTTATCAACGTACTTCCGTGATATTATGCCAAACATTTTTATGTGGATATTGGAAGGCGAGAAGTACAAAACCAGGTTTACATAATAAATAATATTTTGGCATTCAAGTACATCTCGAATACGGAAACATCTGGATTTGTGTAGTACGAGAAACCCAAAGTTAGTTTTAGTTTCGCTTTAGCCTAAATGAATTCGTTTTGGCTTGTCGCCTATCGTCTTATATATTTCATTCTTGTTCTTTTCTTAATACTGTTAGATTGAAAGGATTTTTGTGGAGTGCGGGGAGCTAAAATAGCCCAGTGTATTGTAAATATTTCGCGTAGACACCAGGTCTTTCTGAATGTAATAATAAAATGCGACTTAACGTTATAGGCCTACGCGATTTATCTTTTTTTGTCTCAAAAATGCGATTTCGTTTTATTTTAACCGTCCAGAAACCGTTTTAAAATATTTTGATGAATTACTGAAAAAAAGACCTTTTAAACCGTTTAACTTGTATTATTCGGTCAAAATTCTTTCTGTCTGAGAGCTTCAAGTGCAGTTAATTATTTGTAATGCTATACGTGCAAACAGAAAGCCATTCTCTTGTTTGCCGTCAAACATTTTAGCACTGCCGTGTGTGTATCCTATCGCAAAATGCGGCGAAAAATCCTACACGAAGGTAATAGTGTGATTAAGGTGTGTACGTGTCTGTACTGCACGTGGATAATGCGACTAAAATAGGAATACTCCACGTCTTAATTCGATTTGTGTAGATTCTTAATTAGAGTATTGTCTTAATCGTGTTAAACTCGAAATACTGTTGTCCATGTAAACGTACTCACTCATCAGCGCACGTACACAGAGCGCAGCAAAACACGGAACGGCGCGAGGGGGAGTAAACGATGAGAGAATTGTCAGTTCCTTCATGTGTGAATGTGCAGTATGATGTCAGTTTTTCCGTGTGAATTTCATTAACCCTCAGACTCTCTGATGGTGGTGGTGGAGAAACTTGGCGGGCCGTTTCATTTCGAGTTGGCCGCAGACTCCATCGCAGTGAAGGTGTCTGAAGGCATCATGTACATGCAAGAGAACAGCATTACCATCTCTGCAAAGGTAAAAACATGCTCAGACACAGAGCCACGTGTGTTCAGTTTGAATAGAATGGGAGAAAGTCTTACAGCAGAGCTTTATTTAAAGAAATTAAAATTAAGATACACACTACAGACAGTACCCAACAAACATGAGACGTCCACCCGACGTGCAGATCATGTCTATATTCCGACAAAGACGTTGAAATGACGTCGTTTGGACGTCGTTTGCTCAGTGGGTATTAAAACACAAAGTTATGTAAATATACACAAGTATTTACAGGTAGCATGTGAATCTCATTTCACGTCACTGAAAGCAGACAGACAGAGCACAATTAGTGTTAAACGAAAAAAATAAACACTGCTGAAATATTTGTTGGATAATTTAAAATGCTAGTAGTGTTGGGGAAGGTTACTTTTAAAAGTGATGCATTACAATATTGGGTTGCTCCATAAAAAGGTAACTTATAGCATTATTTGTGAACTTAAAAGTAATGCATTATTTTACTAGTTACATGAAATTAGTGATCTGAATATGTAACTTGCCTTACTTGTAGTGTGTTACCCCAACACCGGTAATAACTGTAAAGGATAACAACACACAGTACAACTGGATTTAAATGTAACAGTGTGTCTACGCCGGGCATGACAAAGCAACTGTTTCAAATCCGTTTTTATAGATTTAATTCAAGGAATAATCGACAGACGTCCTTATTTGCAGCCCTGTTTCCCGAAGCACTATCTTGAGAACATAGTTGAACTGATGTTGAATGCAGCTATACTGTGTGTGTTAAAACATTTCTACAGTATTAATCTTCCCATGAGACTGGTCATGCATTGAGCTAATGTGCTGTTTTTGTGTGCTTGCGTTGGTTTCAGGTCTTTCAGGGCTGTGGGATCCCTCGGCCAACTCCAGCCAGAAACAAACGCTCACCCAGAGAGAGAGACGGCAAGAAAGCCTTCAGGACCTACAGCGCTGAGGAGAAACCCACCACCGCATCGGGAACAAACCTGGACCGACTGGTGAGACGCATCTTCAAACCAAACCCGACCGCTGGGAAAATCTGCAAGGCATTGAATAAAAATCATCATGACAGTTTGGTCATCTAAGGCTTCGATGTGAGGGGTCAAACATTTCAAAGCCCTATACGAATACAATCTTTTGTGAAATAAGAGAATAAAACAAAAGATTGTCAAAATCTTTTAGATTCCCAGCTCAAACATTTGTACAAAAACTTTCAGAATTATCCAGTCCAACAAAAGTAACACTGGTGTTTCTAGCAATATGTTAGCATATATGAATAAATAATGTGGACGAGACCTACGTTGTTGGTTCATAATCACAACAGAAGAAACCTTTTCATGCAGTGACCAATTTTTTGTAATAATTAACTGAATCATACATATTAATTTGTTGGATATTTTCTTACGTTTAGTGTCTCTCTGCCTCACTGAACTGTATGTTGGCCAGTGTTGTATTGATATTGATAAGTGATGAATGGCTGTGATCAGGTGGAGGAGCTACAGGAACGTCTCCGGCCCATGAGGGGATTCTGGGTAGCGCTGCCGCACACCATCTGTAATGATGAACGCAAGGCGGCCGACGTGACCAATGAGGATCGCTGCTGGAACGGACAGACGCGCGGCAGGTGTGAGACCGTATCCTGACACTCCTGAAGGCAAAAACGTGCATGACCGGTCACATTTACGTGTGTGTTTTGCAGATACCTGCCGTCTGTTACAGCCGATGGTTTGGTGAATCAGATTAACAATCCGGAGATGGAGGTGGACGTCGCCAGGCCAGACGTCAAAACGCGGCAGTTAATCATGGAGTTGCGAGTGGCTGTAAACAGACTGAGACACGCTCAGAACGGACGAGACGCCGATCTCATCGACAGTGAGTTTCTCTGCGCTTTAATCTCGTTGACCTTCTGTACTGAAAGAAACAACCTTAAGATAAAGCGGTAAATGTTATCAATCGGCTGAAGTGTGCACATGCACATCAGAAACTTGCTCATAAATGATGCATTGAACGCAGTAATGCAGTTTTGTAGCATGTTCATTTTAGCTGCTGATGACACAAGAAATCAGATTTTCCCAGAACACATAAAAGGTCTCTGTGCAGTTAAAACACGTCAGATTTAGGGTTAAAAGTTATTTTCTGCGAATATAGTTTTTTTTGTACAAAAACTTTATGAACATTATAAGCATTACAAGAAAAAGTTCATGTCATGTCAGCTTACTATATTTATTTACCTACTTACATAATTAGCATAAACTTAATGCATAAAAAATGCTTCATTTAAAGCAAACTGAAATATATAAAACCCTTTAATTTCAGTCAGTTGCCAAGCATTTCACATTTTTGTTTAATGTAACAATGTACAAAAACAACTAAAAATTGAACTGAAATAAAAAATTAATACAATCTATATATATTAAAATAAACACTAAACTAAGACACATACAACAAATTTACTAGGCATTTAATTGAAATGAAAAGAAACATAAAACATTATCCAACAAATCCAAAATAACTTTATGTAAGTAGCCTATGTGTATATATTTGTGCTTTCCAGATGTTAGTCAAATATTTATTATCTCTCACGTTTCCTTTTTTCTGCTTGTAAAAGATAACTAAACTTTTTTCACTTTCGTACTGTGAAATTGACAACACGCATTTGGGTTTTGCTTACCTAAATTGCTGATCAATATCCTGTGTATTATTCCCTTATTTGCTCTCTCTAAATTCTTACTCAGGTCTGCAATGAGACAGCAATGGGAGTGTCTTTCTGTTATCAGATCATAGTTTGGTTAGTTACCCAGACAAACTGTAATATAAAAATCAGAGGAGAATGCAAAGTTCCCGCCGTGACAGACGTGTTAAATGCAAGCGTGTGTGTGTGTGCGCTTGTTTAGGTGACGTGGAGGGCGGCAGTGGCTCTGCAGTCGGAGCTGAAGCGGGCGAGCGGTTCAGTGATGACTGGCCGGCTTACGGCTCGTTCTCACCACCTCGCAACACTGTACCAGTCGACGAGCCACCTCGCCCCCGTGATGGGCCCCGCCCCAGGGACAGGCCCCGCCCCTGGGACACATCCAACAATAAAAGGAACAGGCTAAACGGGCGAACCCGATCAGATGCTGGAAGACTCTCCCCTGTTCTGCTGCCGTTTCTTTTCCTTACTGTCTGTTTTTCACTCTCTCTGTCTCACAGCCTTTAACGGAGATCAAACTCTCACCTGCCCAAACGAGCACAAACACCAGCAGCAGACCCGCACTGCCGGCCTGTAGAAAGTTTCCTTTTTACATTTGTCCATTTTTACAAAGCAGCACTGTGCGTCGTGTAGTTCTCTCTGATTGGTTCGCGGACTGCAGTCAGCTGATCTCGGACAATCAAACAGTTCGGACCGATTTGACACCACTCCTATAATCGAGGAATGTTAGTTCAATCTGATTTCTTCCTGTGATGATGTTTGTATAATATTGAATGTACTGTTGAATGAACTTCGTTTCATTTGTTGATTTTATTGACATTTATTTATTTATATATTTATTTAGCCTTATGTTCAGCGTGAGTGTAATTTAAGTGTGTGAGCACACAAGTGAGTTTTTTTCTCAGTGAAAATGCTCTAGGCCAGGGCTGCTCAACCCTGCTCATGGAGATTTACCTTCCTGCAGAGTTCAGCTCCAACCCTGATCAAACACACCTGAACCAACTAATTAGGATCTGAAGGAGCACTTGATAGTTACAGACAGGTGTGTTTGATCAGGGTTGGAACTAAACTCTGCAGGAAGGTAGATCTCCAGGAACAGGGTGGGGCACCCCTGCTCTAGGTTTTATGAATAAGACAGATGAAGGAGTAGAGACAGACAAGCAGATGGTCAGTATGTTTTTGGTGTAGTTGTTTGAAAATAAACAATTAAAAAGCTGCTTCTTGATGTGTTCATGTTTTTTGAGAGATTCTTTGGTTCATAGCAGCTGCCTTGACCTACATACAGTATTCTTTCCCTCTCAAATCCTGAAAAATTGTGTACTTTGAAAGAGGACTGTAGTGAAGCATATTAGGCATGGTAGGACGTTTAATTTGATCTGAACATCACACAGATATGTTCAGTGTTTCTCCATGCCTCTCTTCGATGTAGACTGCATGTCTGAAGAATGTGTTAGGCAACTTTGACATCCAAATATATATATTTTAAGCTTAACTGCAGCGGTATAAATAAAATTTGCCTTTAATTGAAGCATGATCAGCCTGTTTCTGATCGCTGGATTAAAGGGGTAATTTACTGCTGGCAAGGTGGGCTTTTAATAACCACTGCCTGTCTGGGCTGTAGAAAAAAAAAATGAAAGTGCTACATGACCAGGGAAAACAAACAGCTGTGTTGAAAAAAGGTAGGACCCACTCATTTTTGAACTGTGTGTGATAACATCATTACAGCTGCTCCATCATGTGCTGATGTAAACTTTAGGAAATGACTGAGATCACTCTTTCAGAAAAAGGGTATGAAAAGTACACAGTTACACTCACGTGAAAGTACAGATACTTGTTTAAAGGGACAAATAACTGTCTGAAAACACACTTGAGTAAAAGTAAAGAAGTACAACATTAAATTGAACTCAAATATTGAACAGTAGGAGTAACCTAGTTGTTTTGTCAGACAGACATACAAACATTTGGTTAAAGGGAGGATACAAAATGCACACACACACACACACACACACATATATATATATATATATATATATATATATAGATAGATAGATAGACATAGCTAGATAGATAAAAAAATATGTAATCTTTCCTACATTTCTATGTTGAACAGGTTGTGGCTTTTTCCACATTTCGGCACAGTTTTGTAGAGCATTTCTTACACTGGAAAGTCAATAAAAAGCAGTCGAAAAACTGGAGCAACACCTGAAATTAAGTTTTATATCTTTTGTTGTGGTGCATCATCTGATGTGGGAGAAACCAAATTGGAGGACAGAGGGGATTTTCGTTGTTTTAAAACTGAATGACTTGAACTATTTATACATTGCTGTTGAATAATGATTTCTGGACTAAAGCATGTACAAAAGCTTATAAAAAAAATCTAAAATATATAAAAGATATATCTTGACATTTGGTTGTTTGGTGAATTTAACTCTTGGTTGCTTGCATCCCTGTCAGTGGTTGTTCCCGTGAGTATAAATGACCACCAGCTGAACTTAGATTGTTAGACTAAGATGGAAATTTGAAACTGAATGAATAACCTGTTAAAGATCGAAATGTTTACGAATAAGTTTTTTTTTATATTGTTTTTTTTTTCTTCTCTGTATTTGTGTTTGTTGTAATGGTATTGAAGCATTTAACCAATAGAAAGCTCATGTTGAGTTTGAATGTCAGGAGTTATATGATGATAAAGAATTGATAAAACGATACAAACTTTTTTTTTTGTAAGAGCATAATGAATTACACTTTAGCAGTTGTAGTTTTTATGTGTGCCAAAAAAGTGAAAGCGGCGAAAGAGGAAGGAATAAGAGCTTGAGGTAAGCAGTTTTAAGTTTTAGCGCTATGTCACGTTGATTTCGTGTCGCGTTTTTATGGGCTGGTCATTAAAAGTGGGTCTTCTTTTCTAATACTCTGTCAGAAAATGATCGTAGGATATCTTTGGTCTCAAGTCCGTGACAACGGCCGTGTTTGAACCTTTCTTACTGTATGACATAGGAGCACGGATTAGGAGCCACGATCACAGAAATCACCATGATGGTTTCACGATGCCAGTCTTTTGTTTGGGACAAAAAATCCAAAAATCGTGCAGTGAGTTTCGGTTTTAACACCTTTTTTTTTTTTTTTTTTTCCTCTGTTGGCTACTACTACTACAGTATATGGCAGTTCATTGACCTCGTCCAACTGACTGTGTGTGTGTGTGTGTGTGTGGTTTTTATGTGTTTTTTTTATTTATTTATTATTATTATTATTATTATTATTATTATTTTTAATGAAGATGTTTTTACTTCTCAATTAGTGATCGCTTGTGCGCTTAAAAATGTGAAAGTGTGATCTTGATTTTACTAGAGAACATGGTGAGTTCTGTTACACTCCAAACAAGCCTTTTTGATTTCTGTAATATCTGGAAATATAGAAACTATTGAAAAGTCGCATTGAATTTCATGCAGTGCTAATTTCACATGTTATGCTGAACATTGATGTCTTGAGGTTTATTCAGGTAAATGCTGAAGTACTCAAGATCTTCTAGACTTATTCAGTAAACTTAATTGAAATAGAGCTATAACTGCTGGTCTCAATTTTGTATATTGGTCACTTTATTGGGTTGAATTTTGAGTGTCAGTCACCTGAAGCCAGTTTAGTATAGATGGTGTGCCCCGTACTTGGTGATTTTTTTTTTTTTTTTTTTTTTTTTTAGAAATAATTATTGATTATTTGATGCATTGAATAATAAAAAAACCAACTCTCATGTTTAAGCTGTTAAATTTGTAAATGTAGTAGATCGGAAATGCGACAGCTGTCCACATTTTTCTGCTGTTATTGGTCCTATCTGTCTTATATCTTGTTGTAGTTTGTGGCTGTATGAGCTGTAATTAGCTGTTAAGCTTTTCTGTGTGGGTTAGGGTTTTCTTTTTCTTTTTTTTCTTTTTTTTGTATGAAATGTATTATGTAAAGTGGTATATTAAAAGAGTATAATATGTTACTTTTTGCAGGTTTTCTGTGCCCTTATGCCTACAGTTATTTCAACAAATTGGTTTGATTTTAATTCAGACTCTGCATATTTGTGAAGGTAATAGGAGTACGGTGTATAAATTGTGTGGATGGATTTTTATTATTATTATTATTATTATTTTTTTTTTTTTTATGTATATTTAATCTAATTTTCAGTTTTCAGCACACATAAAAAGTACTACACTGAAGCAAAGTTATTTAATTAAATAATGCTTCATCTTGAAGGAAAGGTACAACTTACTTTTACTTTAAGTGCCCCCCACAGAAAAACAGTGTTAAACCCAGTGTCTGATCTGATGTGACCTTTTTATTTTTTGCATCTTATTCTAAAAAATGTAGTTGATCTTTTTGATCCTGGACCACAAAACCAGTCATCATGGAATTTTGGGGTGGGGTGGGGTGGGGTGGGGTTGGGTAGGGTAGGGATCAAAAATTCCAAGCGTCAGAACAAAGTCTAACACTGGTTAGGCACTGGCCATCATTTACACCAACTGGCCGCCTCTCTATGTTTCTCAAAATTTCCCTAAGGTCTCCACGACTCTGCAGAGGGCTCGCAACAGCCCCAAGAGCCAATAAATTGCTGCTAAAAAATCCCAAACTAGGGCTAGGGGGTCAAGGGCTGTTCCTTCTAGGGCTGTGTGCTAAACTAATGGTAAGTTTAGGGTGTGGTGGGGTCCACCATTCAAAAAACGCAATCTCTACATCTTTCTGGACGGAGAACATATTTTCTGAACCCACTGTAATAACTTTTGTG